>NC_064623.1:82389422-82692452 GCF_023898315.1 Schistocerca nitens | reverse complement strand
CCATCACTTAGAAAGAAAGTATTGATTGCACAAAAGCGAGCTGTAGGATATGTGGTGTTCGTCCACGGATATTATGTAGGTATCTCTTCAATGTGCTAAGCATTTTAACTGCGCGGTCACAATCAATATATTCGCTAATGCAATTCGTCATAAGTAATCGATCACAATTTGTGAACAATAGTGACATCGACGCCTACATCTCTAGAGGAAATATTTACATTTATCAGCAATTATTGAAGCTGTCAGTTTGTCAGAAGAGAATTAAGAATGCAGCTACAAAAATTGTTGATCATTTGCCCAATAACATAAAATGTCTGGGAGGTAGGAGGAACCTAACTTAAAATCATTCTTCCTGTACAACCCCTTCTATTCCATTGACGAATGACTGCTCAAAAACTGGTACACAGGGGGGAAGAACTTATTTTTATGTGTAACTGCATGAGTAGGACTAAAATATTAATGTATTCACTAATGTCAACACTAATAACGTATGCATATTCTATTAACTGACTCGTTCCATATCATTTCGGTAAAACAATCGTTAAACTGAACTGTGGAGCATGTAAATAACTAAATAAATAACGAACCTTTCTTTTAATTCGGACATTGCTTCTTCGTTGTATAAAAGTGATGAATTATTCCCAAATACAGTTCAGGGAAAAAATTCTCTGCTATACTTCTGAACATTAATTTTTATAGTAATACTAGTATGTACAGTAATCTGTAAAATTATTGATAAACACTAGCTTAGTACCCAGCATTCGTGGGTATGTAGCCTATTTAATCTAGTTCTATTAGTCCATCTGCTCTTTCCTCCTCTGTCAGTTCGTCTCCTCTCCGCATTCTCTGTCTGCCCCCTCATCCCTCATCTTCAGCTCTCCGTCTCTCCACCACCCCTCACCCTCCCTCTATCGATCTCCTCCTCCCCCCTCCCCCATGACAGTCCATCTACTCCTGCCCTGTTCCTCTTCTCCTTTTCTATTTCCTCCTTCCCATCTCTTTGTCCATCTCCTCCTCATTCCTCTCTCAATCCATTTCGTCACCACAGCGCTGGACGCTCGGCAGTAGCAGCACTGGTTATTCCGTCCCTGTTAAGAACTAAAACTAAAAACTAAACTCCTCCCGAACAGGCCATGAGGGCCCAACGGTACCGACCGGCCGCCGTGTCATCCTCAGCCCACAGGCGTCACTGGATGCGGATATGGAGGGGCATGTGGTCAGCACACCGGTCTCCCGGCCGTATGTCAGTTTCCGAGACCGGAGCCACTACTTCTCAATCAAGTAGCTCCTCTGTTTGCCTGACAAGGGCTGAGTGCACCCCGCTTGCCAACAGCGCTCGGCAGACCGGATGGTCACCCATCCAAGTGCTAGCCCACTCTTAAGAGGTGTGAGTGTGGAAGACGGCTGCACTACTGGCTGAAAAGTCTGAGTCCAGCTTATTGGTACTCTAATTCAGAAACTATTTCTGCAAATATCTTCTGTGGCCATATAAGGCAAAGTGCTTTCCCGGTGTCACCCTGAAGTAAGAGTTCTCTTCGATCTCTGTAACGCAAGTGTCTTCTCACTTTACTCTACAAAACAGCTACTTCTGCTAGCATTAGAATCTGCACATCTAGTTGGAACAAAAAATGGTTCAAATGGCTCTCAGCACTATGGGAATGAACATCTGAGGTCATCAGTCCCCTAGACTTAGAACTACTTAAATCTAACTAACCTAAGGACATCAGACACAGCCATGCTTGAGGCAGGATTCGAACCTTCGACCGTAGCAGCAGTACAGTTCCGGACTGAAGCGCCTACAACCACTCGGCCACAACGGTCGGCTCTAGTTGGAACAGACCTTGTGAGTACCGAGCAATAATAATTTTATAAAAAAGTTTAACATTTTACCACTCAAGCGGATTTTGTCACGGTTAACCAATGAGGTATGGCATGAGGAAGAAGGCAGAAAATCTCTCCCACTACATGACAGATTTCCAGCCATGGCCAACCAAAAGCTTTACATGCATGCTTGTATGGGAACTAGCCTGTTCTACTGAAACAGTTACTTGGAACCAGTCACAGAACCCCTTACTAGGATTTGAACAAAGATTTCTGTTCGGCATGGCAGTGTTCAGTGGCTGACGGGAACCGGTGTTACCACTGCGGCAAGGCCGTTGGTGTCCCTGTCGAGACATATCGGTAAAACGAATATCGTACTGGACTAGTCTGGAATCGCTCTGTCGAATGCGCTCTTAAATTCCGCGTTAAAAATCATTTTGTTTGTATAACGAGAAGAAAACCGATGCTTTCAGTTGACACTGCGCGTCGTACGGAACACACGATGAGCATAGTATGTTTGGGCCGACTTAGCTAACATTGCAAAAACGAAATTGCAAATATCTGCTGAAACACCAGAGAAAACGCGAATGACGACTCTTAAGAGGGACATCCTGTATATGTCTACTCGGATAAAAAAAAAAAATAATAAATTTTCTATCCCGCCTGGAAGGCGGCGCGTGGGTTGGATCACGAAAAGGTAAAACACGTCGGTACTGCTTCATGAATTTAAATACCCTTTACTCAAGCAATAAGAATACGTAACTTGGAATGAGGTGCGATGCTGAAGCGAAGTGTCCTGACTGGCTGCACCTGATGAAATGGGCTGAATCTGTAGCGGGGCTCGCCGGCCGCGGTGGTCTCGCGGTTCTAGGCGCGCAGTCCGGAACCGTGCGACTGCTACGGTCGCAGGTTCGAATCCTGCCTGGGGCATGGATGTGTGTGATGTCCTTAGGTTAGTTAGGTTTAAGTAGTTCTAAGTTCTAGGGGACTGATGACCACAGCAGTTGAGTCCCATAGTGCTCAGAGCCATTTGAACCATTTTTTTGTAGCGGGGCTCGCCGGTCGGTGTGGCCGTGCGGTTCTAGGCGCTTCAGTTTGGAACCGCGTGACCGCTACGATCGCAGGTTCGAATCCTGCCTCGGGCATGGATGTGTGTGATGTCCTTAGGTTAGTTAGGTTTAAGTAGTTCTAAGTTCTAGGGGACTGATGACCTCAGATGTTGATTCCCATAGTGCTCAGAGCCATTTGAACAATTTGTAGCGGAGCTCGTAGATCTGCCGTCAGTGTCTCGTGGTAGTGTCAACCTTCGATACTATGTGGCATCGTTACTATCGATAGCACAATAAAATAAAGAGAGCGAGAGAGAGAGAGAAAGAGAGAGAGAGAGAGAGAGAGAGGGAGAGAGGAAAAGATAGGATATATTGACGTGGTTGGCGGCTGGTTCACACAGATATGCGACGTGCACCCAGCACGAATAGTCCATGTTGTAAATTTGACTTTAGAAGCGGCGCTGTACGGCACCTCACTTGGCACACGACGTGACCTGCGCGCCCCGCACACGGCGGCGGGCAGTAGAGAGCGGCACAGTGGCATTGCCGCTGCCGCCTGCAGCTGACGTGACTCGCAGGCCCGCCCAGCCGCCACGCGCCGTCGACGTCCCTGTCGCTGTCGCCGCCGCCTGCCGCCTCCCGCGGAGGCGGTAATCGAATTACCGGCAGCGAGGCTCCTGCCGCACGGGAAGGTGCCTCGTACGCAAAGCACCCTCCTCCACCCACTGCCTACTGGCGCGAACCTCAAACGGGAGCCGTCACAGGCTCAGCCTTTTTCCGTGCCACTTGCAGGCTCGACTACTTCCTCTTCTAACCTAAACATCCAATGGACTGCAACTGCAAATAACACGTTTGCTAGCAATATTTAACACAGTAAGGTCAACACGCACTGTCTTATCAAAAGTATCCGCTCACCTATTAGTGGACGTTAATATGGGCTGTGTCCTCGTTTTTCTTCTATGATGGCTTGAACTCTGTTGCGAATACTTTAATTGAAGTATCTCAATGCCTTTCGAGGAATCGCAGTCCATTCGCTCCGCTACAAATTGTTCAAATGGCTCTGAGCACTATGGGACTCAACATCTGGGGTCATCAGTCCCCTAGAACTTAGAACTACTTAAACCTAACTAACCTAAGGACATCACACACATCCATGCCCGAGGCAGGATTCGAACCTGCGATCGTAGCGGTCACGCGGTTCCAAACTGAAGCGCCTAGAGCGGAAACCATAGCATGCGATCACTGGGGTCTCAACCAAATTACACATCCTAAACACGTCCCATAGCTGTTCGAATAAGTTCAGGTCGGCATTAGGGCAGCTCAGCCCATTTCAGGACTGTTATTGCGCCGGCCAGTGTGGCCGAGCGGTTCTAGGCGTTACAGTCAGGAACAGAGCGACCGCTACGGTCGCAGTTTTGAATCCTGCCTCGGCCATGGATGTGTGTGATGTCCTTAGGTTAGTGAGGTTTAAGTAGTTCTAAGTTCTAGGGGACTGATGACCTCAGAAGTTATGTCCCATAGTGCTCAGAGCTATTTGAACCATTTTTTTGATATTAGCCATGCACTGTGATCAAAACATAAAAACATATTAGTAGCTGGTTCATAAGTGACGGAAACACGCACATAAGCGTAATTTCACAATCATTGCTCCAAAAAGGGATCTATAATCATATCACTGAAGTCCCCTTCAAGAATATGCAAAAACGTATTCATCGACTCTGTGTCGCGACTACAAATGAAAAGACCAACACCCAACGAAATGAACTCCTACACCTGTTAGATATGTTATAGAAGCAATCTCACACATTCTTTTCATGTGAGTGATATCGTGATAAAAAAAATGGCTCTGAGCACTATGGGACTTAACATCTGTGGTCATCAGTCCCCTAGAATTTAAAACTACTTAAACCTAATTAACATGAGGACATCACACACATCCATACCCGAGGCAGGATTCGAACCTGCGACCGTAGCGGTCGCGCGGTTCCAGACTGAAGCGCCTAGAACCGCTCGGCCATTTCCGCCGGCCATATGATGGAGTCCGTCTTGCCGCGCAGAAGTTTTGCTCTGTATGACGAACTGCCGCTCAGGCAATAGTGCGATATTTGTGTATTGCTTAATCCTTAGGTTATGCAAGCCATCGTATAATCAGAAGTTAATATTGCAAAATTAATCAAAACTGATTAATGTATTTTACTGCACTTTATCTTATTCCCAGAATTAACTTGAAAGAATTATTTTTTATTTCCTTGACCATGATGTGTTGTGTTATGATCTACTATATGGTCTGTATCTGCTGCCATAAACATATTGCAAGCACCAGATGTGCTCGTAGTGTAACACAGCACTGGCTAAATGATGTGAACACCAAGCGCCACTAAAACAAACACAAGCTCCCGACTTTGATGTGGATGAAAAAGTAGACGGCAAGTCAGGCTGCTGCGGCAATGTAGGCTGGTCACGACGGAGGGCTCACTGGGAATAACAGTCGCCATAATTCCGCATGAGGATTCCGCCAACAGGCCGGACGTAAATTACGCGGTGCGGGGTACAATGCTAGCGGCAGATTGTGGAAAGGGTGGGTGGGGGGGGGGGGGGAGGGGTGTTAGTGCTGCTCTCCGGCGAGATTACTGCGCAACACACCGTTTGTTTACGCGTCCTATAAGCGCTGATCCACGTGCAATCTGTGGACGCCAACAGCAGTTGGCTGCGGCTGCGTAATCCAGGTACCGACACTAAATCTGCTGCTTCCCGGGTCGACGTGGCCAACAATCTGTTGTAGCGCGTTGGGCACAGGTCGAGGTTACAGAATACCAGCCTGTCTGCGAGATAGATGACACGCAGAAGTCGATTCCTCCTACAGACAAATATTTTTTCTTTCTTTTTGAGTTGAGAATACAATTTATTGTTTGCTCACGGTCAAGTTGTCGTAGTTGAATGTCGAGAAGAATATACACTGAAGAAATAAAATCGCAACACCAAAAAATGATTAAGTAGGGTAATGAAATTTCGGGAATACATTTGTCTATGTAACATATATAAGTGCTCAACATTGCAAGAATACAGATAAATGTAAGAGCGAGATGGCATTGCAAATGTGAAATCCTGATGTATTAATAACCGGTGCAACCGACAGAATGCGAGATTCAAGCAAGCAAACGTGTTTGCGTTGTGTTGTAAAGGTGCCGAATGTCAGTTCGTGGGATACAGTTCCATGCCTGTTGCACTTGGTAGGTCAATACAGCAACGGTTAATGCTGTTCGTGGATGACGCTGGAGTTGTATCATGATGTCCCATACGTGCTCGATTGGAGAGAGATCTGGTGATCGAGCCAAGGCACCATGTCGACACTCTGTAGAGCATACTGGATTACAACAGCGGTATGTGGGCGAGCGATATCTTGTTGGAAAACACCCCCTGGATTGCTGTTCATCACTAGCAGCACAACACGTCGAATCACGAGACTGACGTACAATTTTGTAGTCTGGATGCTCCTACTGTCATACGAAATCTCACACTAGACCACAACTCCAGATGTAGGTCCAGTGTGTCTAGCACGCAGACAAGTTGGAGGCAGACCTTCAATTGCCCTCCTGCCATCGCTGGCACCAAAGCAGAGCCAGCTTTCATCATAAAACACAACAGGCTTCCACTCTGGCGTCCTCTGTGCTCTCGCTTGACATCACTGAAGCCACAAAAGGCAGTGGTTTGGGGTCAGTGGAAAGTAGGCTACAGGGCGTCTGACTCGGAAGCCGATTTGTAACAGTACGTTCTGTCCCTGTTGTGACAACGGCTGCTCAAATTGCTGCCGCAGACACAGTAGGATGCGACAAACAACTACACCGAACACGATGGTCTTCCCTCTCGGTAGTACCACGTGGCCTTCGGATTCCGGTAATGTGTTCCGTGCAGTCTTACTATTTAAAAGTTTTTCTTCCGTGAAAATACTGTTACACGACACTTGTATCTCGACAAGTTGGAAAATTGGCTCATGCCACAACTGGAGATTTACACTGCGGACTTCGTCTACTAACAAGACGGTGCTCTACCCAATTTCTATCATGATGTCCGTGAATTCTTGGGCAGGAATCTGAGAAACCATTGACCAGACGTTTTCAATTGGTGAGAGATCTGGAAAATGTGCTGGCCAGGGCAGCAGTCGAACACTTTCTGTATCCAGAACGGCCCGTACAGGACCTGCAACATGCGGTAGTGCATTATCCTGCTGAAATGTAGGGTTTCGCAGGGATCGAATGAAGGGTAGAGCCACGGGTCGTAACACATCTCAAATGTAACGTCCACTGTTCAAAGTGCCGTCAATGCGAACAAGAGGTGACCGAGAGGCGTAACCAATGGCACCCCATACCATCACGCAGGGTGATACGCCAGCATGGCGATGACGAATACACGCTTCCAATGTGCGTTCACCGCGATGTCGCTAAACACGGATGCGACTGTCATGATGCTGTAAAAAGAACCTGGATTCATCCGAAAAAATGAAGTTTTGCCATTCGTGCACCCACCTTCGTCCTTGAGTAGACCATCGCAGGCGCTCCTGTCTGTGATGCAGCGTCAAGGATATCCGCAGCCATTGTCTCCGAGCTGATAGTCCATGCTGCTCAAACGTCGTCGAACCGTTCGTGCAGATGGTTGTTGTCTTGCAAACGTCCCCATCTGTTGACTCAGGGATCGAGACGTGGCTGCACGATCCGTTACAGCCAGGCGGATAAGCTGCCTGTCATCTCGACTGCTAGTGACACGAGGCCGTTGGGATCCAGCACGGCGTTCCGTATTACTCTCATGAACCCACCGATTCCATATTCTGCTAAGACTCATTGGATCTCGACCAACGCGAGCAGCAATATCGCGATACGATAAGCCGCAATCGTGATAGGCTACAATCCGACCTTTATCAAAGTCGGAAACGTGATGGTACGCATTTCTCCTCCTTACACGAGGCATGGCAACAATGTTTCACCAGGCAACGGCGGTCAACTGCTGTTTCTGTATGACAAATCGGTTGGAAACTTTTCTCGTCATCACGTTGTAGGTGTCGCCACCGGCGCCAACCTTGTGTGAATGCTCTGAAAAGCTAATCATTTGCATATCATAGCATCTTCTTCCTGTCGGTCAAATTTCGCGTCTGTAGCACGTCATCTTCGTGGTGTACCAGTTTTAATGGCCAGTAGTGTAAATTTATATCTGCATCGAGAGCACTGCATCAGACGATCGTTACGAACGTAGGACTGCAATCTTATGAATCCGTTCATTTAGGCTTGTTATAGAGACGAGTGTGACGCAACCTCTTACCCTCTTCCGCTTCCACGACACACGTGTCGCGCTATTGACGTGGGCCGCGATACGACGCGCGACGCGTCCGCGTGACAGCAGGGCCACACTATTAGAGCCCTCGCCGCGGACCACGCTGGTGCCTTCCCTGCAATGTGGCCGTCGCTAATTGAATTTGTTAATTAAAGCCGCGCTGAATGGCGCCGGGCAGGTCCGCTGTAAACACCTCCGCTCCCGCCCGGCTCGCACGAGTCGGCCTTCAGCTCCTCCGTCGGTGGGAGGTAGGCTACTGCCGGCGAAGGTTCATCGCAGGCTACGTCGTAGACAGAACTCCCGACGAAATTACACTACTTAACACGTCACAACTTACAGATCTAAAAGAAGTTCCGAGGAAAGTACTGTGCAGCCAACTAGCTGTACGTTTATGTATACGCAGGGTGATTGAGCTGCCCCTACCGCTGTCGTTTTATGCAACCCGCAGTACTAATGCTGACCTCCATAAACCACTCGCGAGATTTTCAAATGGTTCAAATGGCTCTGAGCACTATGGGACTCAACTGCTGTGGTTATCAGTCCCCTAGAACTTAGAACTACTTAAACTTAACCAACCTAAGGACATCACACACATCCATGCCCGAGGCAGGATTCGAACCTGCGACCGTAGCAGTCGCACGGTTCCGGACTGCGCGCCTAGAACCGCGAGACCACCGCGGCCGGCCGCGAGATTTTCACATTCATTCGTTCACTAAGCGCGAACTGTCAATCGTACAGAAAAACATTAGCAGGACCTTTTTGTAGGAAAATTAATGTACACTACTGGCCATTAAAATTGCTACACCACGAAGATGACGTGCTACAGAGGCGAAATTTAACCGACAGGAAGAAGATGCTGTGATATGCAAATGATTAGCTTTTCAGAGCATCCACACAATGTTGGCGCCGGTGGCTACACCTACAACGTGCTGACGTGAGGGAAGTTTCCAACCGATTTCTCATACACAAACAGCAGTTGACCGGCGTTGCCTGCTGAAACGTTGTTGTGATGCCTCGTGTAAGGAGGAGAAATGCGTACCATCACGTTTCCGACTTTGATAAAGGTCGGATTGTAGCCTATCGCGATTGCGGTTTATCGTATCCCGACATTGCTGCTTGCGTTGGTCGAGATCCAGTGACTGTCAGGAGGGTAATATGGAACGCCGTGCTGGATCCCAACGGCCTCGTATCACTAGCAGTCGAGATGACACGCTTCTTATCCGCATGGCTGTAACGGATCGTGCAGCCACATCTCGATCCCTGAGTCAACAGATGGGGACGTTTGCAAGACAACAACCATCTGCACGAACAGTTAGACGACGTTTGCAGCAGCATGGACTATCAGCTCGGAGACCGTGGCGGCAGTTACCCTTGACGCTGCATCACAGACAGGAGCGCCTGCGATGGTGTACTCAACGACGAACCTGGGTGCACGAATGGCAAAGTCTCATTTTTTCGGATGAATGCAGGTTCTGTTTACAGCATCATGATGGTCGCATCCGTGTTTGGTGACATCGCGGTGAACACACATTGGAAGCGTGTATTCGTCATCGCCATACTGGCGTATCATCCGGCGTGATGGTATGAGGTGCCATTGGTTGCACGTCTCGGTCACCTGCGATGGTGCATTGATGGCACTTTGAACAGTGGACGTTCCATTTCAGATGTGTTACGTGGATCTACCCTTCATTCGATCCCTGCGAAACCCTACATTTCAGCAGGATAATGCACGACCGCATGTTGCAGGTCCTGTACCGGCCTTTCTGGATACAGAAAATGTTCGACTGCTGCCCTGGCCAGCACATTCTCCCGATATCTCACCAATTGAAAACGTCTGGTCAATGGTGGCCGAGCAACTGGCTCGTCACAATACGCCAGTCACTAGTCTTGATGAACTGTGGTATCATGTTGAAGCTGCATGGGCAGCTGTACCTGTACACTCATCCAAGCTCTGTTTGACTCAATCCCCATTCTTATCAAGGCCAGGGGTGGTTGTTCTGGGTACTGATTTCTCAGGATCTATACACCCAAATTGCGTGAAAATGTAATCACCTATCAGTTCTGTTATAATTTATTTCTCCAATGAATACCCGTTTATCACCTGCATTTCTTCTTGGCGTAGTAATTTTAATGGCCAGTAGAGTAATTAAATTTTATTCTGGGTTACGTTTTCACTAGATGCCGTAGTTTTCCAGTTACCCAAGGAAAACGTACAAAAGTGACCTTCGAATGCACCCATACTCTCACTCTCCGCCACCACCGCCAGGGTTTCTGGTACGCTGTTCAAGGCAGTCGCTCTTGCCAGTTTACAAATATTTGTAACTGCTCGAATCATGTCCCACATTCGACATTTTTGGTCTTCATTGACTGACCTTATTACGCCACCGGCTTTGTCGAGCACTTAGAAATTCTGCAACTGCCGTTTGTGTAAATTTTACCTAATAAGTTTGTGAATCTTAATAGCCTTTTGACTACGAAGCTACTGTGCTTGTATGGGTTAAGTAGAGATCGATCTTAAACGTAGGTAGTTTTAGGTGACATTTACAAAAGTCTTTTATTGTTCATTACCCTCATGAATACGATTAAATTAATAATGTTAAAGAAGCAGCCGACTATGCTGGTTTCTTAATAGCCCAAGCAATGGAGACCAAAAAATGTCGAATATTGGGAATAGTCGACATAGCCAGAAAGTTTTGTACAGTGATCCGGAGGAGTCCACGAACAATATACTATAAATCTTGAATGGTGTGGGATGATTTTGGGGGTGAAGCTGCGTTTGAAGGTCAGTTTTGTATGTTTTTCTTGAAAAACTCGAAAGCTGTGGTTTTCAGATGATATGAAAATCTCGCACATGATTTTAGAAGACCAGCTGAAACATGACGTGTTGCATAAAGCGACAACCGTAGGGGGCAGCGTATCACCCTGTATACTCTGCCAGTCGCTGTACGGTATGAGGCAAAGGGCACTTCCGACCAACGCTGGCAGTTTTCTACATCTCTACTCCGCAAGTCACCTTACGGTGTATGGCGGAGAGTGCTTTGTGTACCAATGTCATTTCACCACTTTTCCTGTTCCAGTGCGGAGTGGTTCGGAGGAAGAACGATTGTTAATAATCTCCTATGTGACCTCTAATCTCTCTAATTTTACCTCCATAGTTTTGTCGTGAGGTACGGATACGAGGAAACAGTATACTGGTTGACACTTCAGGGAATGCATGCTCTCGGAACTTTAGCAATGAAGCCCTCCGCCATGCACAACGCGTTTGCCATTGGCGTTGGGTGGTCCTATCCGTGATGCTTTCGTGCTTACTAAATAAACCCGTAACGAATCGTGCTTCTGTTCTTTGGAATTTCTTTATTTCCTCCATCAGTCCTATTTGGTACTGATCGCATACTGACGAAGAATATGCAAATACTAGAAGAACGAGGGTTTTGTAACTACCTCCTATGTGGGTGGATGACAATTCCCGAGGATTCTTCCAATGCAATTCACTCTGGTATCAGCTTTACCTGTGATTAATTTTACATGGGCGTTCCACATTCAGCAGCCCCGTACCGATACTTATAGGTATTTTACGGATGCGGCTGCTTTCAACTGATTGGTCTACAATCGCTTGATCATGTAATAATGTGTCTTTCTGCTTACATTTGCTTACTTTGAGTGTCAGCTTGCGAGTTCTCTGCATCATCTGTGAAAAGCCTCACGGAACTGTCGATGTTATCTACTAGTTCACTTATATGTGTTTTGAAATGTAACGATCCTGTAATACTCCTTGGGGCACGCCCGAAGCTACTTTTACGTTTGAGACTTCTCTCCATTTAGAATTACATGCAGTGTTGTTTGTGTTTGCAAGGAACTCTTCGGTCCAGTCACACAAATTCCATACGCTCGTACTTTGTTGATTAGGCAGAACCGAACCGCGTGGCTTACAGAAATCAAGGAACACGGCATCTACCTGGGTGCTTCTATCTACTGTTTTCTGGGCCTCGTGGACACACAGTGCGAGCTGAGTTTCACACAAACAGTTGTTTTCGGAACCCACGTTGGTTCCTACAGAGGATATTTTCGGTCTCCAGAAATGTCATAATACGCGAGGATAAAACATATTCCAAAACTCTACAAATGCCGGACGTCAGAGATATAGGCGTATAGTTTTCTGACTGTTCGACGACCCTTCTTGAAAACAGGAATGACCGCGCTTTTTTTACGATCACGCTTCGCTCCTCCAGCGACCTACGGTACACTGCTGCTAAAACAGGAGCAAGTTGTTTCTCACACTCTATGTAGAATCGCATAGCCCTTCCTCTGTTCTGCGATTTCAGTTGCTTTTCTCTCTCATGGTCATTTATTTGGAAATTCGTCATTCTGACGTTCGTACGATGATGTAAAGCAGTTTCTACAGTGGGATCGTCCCCAGTTAAATAGGTCTGAAAAAAGACTTTTTGCGCTCTCTGCATCATCCTCCGTTTAGATGCCAATATGATCGCAGAGTGCCTGAACAGTCGGCTTCGATCCGTTTGCTGGTTTTATATAATAGAAAACCATCTTAGTATTTTCTGTAACATCGGTAAATAGAATGTTACTTTCGAATCCGCTGAACGCTTCACATGTTGTAACCTCCCCGCAAAATTAAGGAATGAAAATTGACCATAAACCAACAACAATATTAATTAAATAATGAACCATGAACCAAATGTAACCTCTCAACAGAAATAATAATATCAGGTAAATTTTATAAGGACAGCAGCGCTGACCTTCGGCCCTGTATTCTGAATAACAAAAGCAAAAATTCTTACCTCAATAAAAACTGCAACTACATCTGCTCTTATTTATCGACACAGCTTCGTGCAATGCTGGCGTATATATATTTCTTTTTTTTTTTTATTCTTGGAAGCAATGATAATGCATTGGAAAAATTCTTTAAATTGAAATGAATGCTTTTTCTTCAAAAGAGTTACTTTATGTTATAAAAATTATTATTGGGGCATTTTTTTGAACAAATTAGATTACAATTAACATACATTATTAAATATGCGCAATGCTGCTTCTTTACCTTCTACAAGAATACTCATCGTCCAGAGTCCTGACCAGAGTCGCGAGCAGAGATCACAGCCGACGCATGCCGACTCCCGCAGACTACATCCGTCCACTCGCTACTAAAGCCGACCGACTACTACTGTACCCGACTGACTACTACTGCAGACTCGCGCAGACAAGCGCAGACAGGCTTCTACTGTCGACTCGCGCAGACTAGCGACAAGCAACAACTACTCTCTGGTCAGAGATTCTGTCATGCCTTACCCATCGCCGGCGAAGCATACACCTTACAATGTGGCTCTCTTTACGCTAATTTTGAATGGTTCAAATGGCTCTAAGCACTATGGGACTTAACATCTCAGGTCATCAGTCCCCTAGAACTCAGAACTACTTAAACCTAACTAACCTAAGGACATCACACATATCCATGCCCAAGGCAGGATTCGAGCCTGCGACCGCAGCGGTCACGCGGTTCCAGACTGAAGCGCCTAGAACCGCTCGGCCACATCGGCTGGCGCTAATCTTGACTTAGTTCTGTTTTTATTTGACTGTCATACTTTGGCTTCATTTAAATTTGCAGTGAAGCTGTCTTTCCTTTATCTCCAACTAGTTGAGTACCCGGCGCTGCTCGGATTTGTATTTATTCCAGTCTTCTATTAGCCCATCTCGTCCTTCCCCTTCCTTCTGTCCATTGCCTCCTCTCCCTCTGACTGTCCATCTCTCCTTCCCCCCTCTCTGTTTTTCTCCTCCTCCCCTTCTCTCTGTTCTTCTCCCTCTTCTCTGTGCCATCTCTTCGTCATTCCTCCATCCTCTCTATGTCCTTCTCGTCCTTTCTCTGTCCTTCTCCCCCCTCTATCTGTCTACCTATTCCCCCCTCTACCTCTGTCAATCTCGTCGTCCGTCCTACCTGCGTCCATGTCTTCCTTCGCGCTCTCTCTTTGTCCATTCTCTCCCCCCTCCCTCCCCCAATCTGTTCTTACTACCACAGTATTTCTTTCCACACAGTAAGCAGTATGTGCACCACGTTTGGTTAAAATCGAACCAGCGGTTTAGTACGAGCTTTTTACCCTTGGCTTTGTTCGCGTACACACATGTCACATATATTTCACACATGCTAACATATTTCACACATATTTATACCCGCACACATAGTTCACCTGTGTCCCTAGCGATTTTCGCCCCGTAGTTTCATTTTCATGCCGCTCAAAGTTTATAACATCATATCTCCCGAACTATGTGTCGTACAATGATACGATTTTGAACGTACATTCAGTGTTAATTTTTATGCTGTCTGCAAAATGTGTCCAATACAGTGAATAGTGAAGAAGTAATAAATTAATACGTCATGTTTGATGTGGCAGTTTTACTGCATGACCAGCGAAAATGTTGTAAGCAATAAACTTTTTTCCTTGCTCATTTTGTGGGAGTTGGCAGCGAGATAATTTTTTCGTAATGTAAAGCTTTGGAATTATCTGTACAGTTTATTGCAAGTCTCCAAGTGCTCTCATTCCCAAATACTGGATGAAGAAAATCTGGATATTCACGCGTCGTGGGCTGCACTCCGTTTTCACCCAACCCTATTCCTTTGATAGGTAGGAGGTTCTTACTCCAACATCAACTTTTTCCGGACAGTGAGTGATATGTGTACTAAGTCTGGTTGAAATCGGATCACAATTTAGGAGATGTGGAACAGGCGTACATACATACATCTCTACAACCATTTTTGTAATATGTATCGAATTCATTCGCGAATTCAGCAAGCAAAAATTGACTTTCTACATCTACATACATACTCCGCTAGCCACCAAGCGGTGTGTGGCGAAGGGCACGATTCGCGCCAATGTGATATCCCCCCCCCCCTCTCTGTTCCACTCGCGAATCGCGCTAGGGAACAACGACTGTCTGAACGCCTCAGTACGAGCTCTTATTTCCCTTATCTTTGAATGATGATCATTACGCGATTTGAAAGTCGGTGGTAATAATATATGCTCTACATCCTCAGTGAAGATCGGATTTCGGAATTTAGTGAGCAGCCCCTTCTGTTTAGCGCGCTGTCTATCTGCAAGTGTGCCCAACTTCAAACTTTCTATGAGATTTGTAACGCTCTCGCGATGGCTAAATGTACCAGCCACAAATCTTGAAGCTGTTCTTTGGACTTTCTCAATCTCTTGAATCACACCCAACTGGTAAGGGTCCCATACAGACGAACAGTACTCTAAGACTGGACGAACTAACGTATTGTAAGCTATTTCCTTTGTTGAAGGACTGCATCGCCTCAGGATTCTACCAATAAACCGCAATCTAGAGTTCGCCTTACCCGTTACTTGTGTAATCTGATCATTCCATTTGAGATCATTTCGAATAGTCACACCCAGGTACTTGACTGATGTTACCGCTTCCAAAGACTGATCATTTATTTTGTTCTCATACATTAATGGGGATTTTCACCTTGTTATACGCAGTAGGTTACACTTACTAATATTGAGAGATAACTGCCAGTCATTACACCACGCATTTTTTTTCTGCAAAGCCTCACTGATTTGTTCACACAGCGTCATCGGCAAACAGTCTAAGGCCGCTGTCAATACCATCAACCAGATCGTTTATGTAAATCGTAAAAAGCAGAGGACCTATTACGCTGCCCTGGGGCACCCCTGAAGTTACTCTTGTTTCTGTTAAAGTTACCCCGTTCAGCTCGACATACTGCTCCCTGTCTGTTAGAAAACTTTCTATTCAACCGCATATGTCATTGGATAGACCGTAAGCGCGCACAGTGCGGAACTGAGTCGAGAAATATGGAATCAACCTGGGAGTTGCTATCTAGAGCCTGTTCTATATCATGCACAAAGAGGGCCAGCTGTGTCTCGCACGACCGCAGTTTCCTAAAACCGTGCTGGTTTCTACAGATGAGCTTCTCAGGGTCTAGAAGGGTCATTACGTCTGAACACCAAATATGTTCCATGATTCTACAACAACTCGATGTCAGTGAAATTGGCCGGTAATAATGTGCATCCGATTTTCTACCCTTTTTATAGAGTGTTATGACCTGGGCCTTCTTCCAGTCCCGTGGAACTTTCCGCCGTTCCAATTATCTCTGGTAGATGACGGATAAGAACGGTGCTATATTTGTAGCATAGTCAACATAAAATCTTTTACGGGGATACCGTCTTTGTGGCGTATAAGGATCTTAACTGTTTTACAATCCCAGATACACTAAACACTATGCCAGCCATCCTTTCGTTTGTTCGATAATTGAAAGGGGGAATGGCGCTGCAGTCCTCTACCGTAAACGAGTTTTTGAAATCTAGGTTTAGAATTTCAGCCTTCTGTTCATCATCAGTTACATTACCCGTACTGTCAGCAAGAGAAGGTATTGAATTATTTCTAGCGTTTATAGATTTTACGTACGACCAAAATTTTTTGGGGGTAGTTTTAGACTCTGCAGATAAAATATTGCTTTCAAATTCGTTAAAAGAGTCTCTCATTGTCCTTCGGACAGCTGCTTTCAATTCGCATAATTTCTGTTTGTCAACATTCTGCATTCCTCTGCAGGCGCTCTGTCCTTTTACAGTTTAACTCCATGATCACTGCGCGAATTACACGGCGGTGTAGCAGAACCGTCTTCCCAGAATACAGGTTGCTGAGCTGGTACCGGTATTCGCGTAACAGAAGTGAGGACCGCCGTCTATATTGTTGGAGGTACACCAGATGGGTGGGATCAGTACGCGACCGCTCTACAGGGAGTTTACCGCCGAGATATTCTGAAGGGCCCCAAGTCGTTGTTCGCGGCATGTAAGTATCGCGTGGCTCTTCTGTTTTGTGTGCCGGGGGTGGGGGATTAATGCAGTTGTGCGGCCAAATCGGCGTGACGCTACAAGGCGTACTTAGGGGAGGGGGGCTGACCATAAACAAAGGCCATTATCGTGATATCATCGCCAGGGGGAGCCGAGCCGAGCTGGTGGGACGCGCAACTGTTGCCGGCCCGGCGTGGCCAAATGAAATTAACGGCAATCGCCCGGGCCGCGCCGCGCTGGCGCAAGGGGAGCGCAGCGCAGCCTGCTGCGTTCTCCGGGGAATCACCGGCCACTGTGCGCCGGGCAGGGCGGCCAACCGGAAAACGTCGCGCGTTAGCACACGCTATAAAACGGCGAGGGACCTATCTGGCAAACATAAAGGCACTCGCCGTGCCACACTCTGTGTACAGGGGGACCCCCTCAGTTTCCTACCACGTATACATGCGTGAATGTACAGTATCCGATCAGAAATATCAGACAGCTATTAGTTAGCATTAACATGGGGTGTGTCTACCCTTCGACTTTTTGACAGCTTCACCTCTGTTGATGACACTTTCAATGTGGTGTCTCAATGTCTGTGGAAGAAGGGCAGTCCATTCTTCTTCAAGAGCGAAATCCAAGAAGGTAGTGATGTGAAGTGGAGTCCATATTCTAACTCATTGGGTTCATGTCGGGACTCTGGGCGGGCCAGTTCGTTTCAGGAATATTGTCCTCCGCAAACCATTGCCTCACAGATGCTGTTTTGTGACAGGGTCCCTTTTCATATTGATGCAATCATGATCTGTGAACTGTTCCTCTACTTTTGAATGCAGCTCCTTGTGTTGGCCGTGTTTGCAGTTAAAAATTTTTGGATGTGAGGTCCGCCAGGAAAACGGGTCTTAAACGAATGCACTACACTCTCCAAGGCACACTATTTAACACATTAAAGGAACTTTACAAATAAAAACAGCACAAGCAGATAAAGTCTACACACGCACACACACACACACACACACACACACACACACACACACACACACACACACACGAAAAATAGATACACTAAAATCTGCGCCATTTAGACACAAAAGGAATACCATATAAAAGACAACACACACAGTTAAGGAATCACACAGAAAACACATACACACACAAAAGTTAAAATGCAAACAAAATTCAAATTTGGCGCCGAACTGTGGTGAAAGGATGAACTGGGCTGGGACACATAACAAACCACAATCACTCTGTGTTCTGGTGTAGTGAAAAAGTATTTTACTACGTTATTTGCGGAAAATACTTGTTATAGTTACGTGTGCATCACAACATCTCAGAATGATGTGGTGAATGGAAGCGCTTGCCACACGAAAACGTAAGTAAATACGAAAATAAGCGCGAAAACATCGCGGAAAACTAAATTACATTCTAGAAGATAGCTTAACTCCCAGCAAAAAACTTTCTCATCAACATCGTTTGGTTGCAGATGACAAGCTACCTGTAGTAATTAACACAAAAGTGATCGAGAAAGTTCATGCACACCAAATGTAAAGGTATTTACAAAAAGAAATGATCTGTTGTTTGAAGTAAAAATGCACATAATTTTATAATCATTTAACAAAATGTTCACATTGCAGACTAAATAAAAAAAAACGAAAACTCAATGATGATGGCACATTGGTGCCGAAACATGTTCGGGTACTGAGAAAAACGGTGTTTTGCATAACTGGCGGACCTCACATCGAAAAATTTTTTTGTTCCGCTACTGTACGCAGCTCACATTGCTGCAAAATGTGTTCTTATCCGTCCGCATTTAGCGTTATTTCAAGCGCAATAGGGGAACCATTCCCTAACCACGAAAAATAGCCCCATGCTGTGACACTATCTCCTCCCTGCAGTGGGGAATACACATGATGGCAGGTAGGTGTGCGTGACTCAGGAAGTAGCCAAACGCACTCATCCACTGGACTGCGACAGGGCATAGCGTGATTCATCACTCCGCATCATCCACTGACCAGTGGTGTCACTATTTACACCACCTCAAGCATCGCTTATCATTAACTACAGATGTGTGTGGTTTATTAGGAGCCCTTGATTGTTGAACGTCATTCTTTCTGAATTCAATGCTCACAGTCCTTGTGCAAGCCTGATTGCTAGCTGCACTTTGGAAATCACAAGTGATTCTTTCCACTGACTATGCGATTTTTTACACCGATGCTCCACAATGCCCAACTGTCCCTGTCCAGTAAGTAAGGCCGCCTGTTCTTGTTTAGCTGTGAATGTTCCTTCCGGTTTCCTCTTCACAGTCACATCAACAACAGTCGACTGAGACAATTATAAAAGAGCTGAAATGCCCCTGGTAGTTTTCTTGTGTAGGTGACATTTAATGACTATTCGTGTTAGAAGTCAGTGAGCTCTCCCGACTAATACATTCTGCTGTTCCTGCGTTTCTACAGACAGGAAAATACGCTTTGCCTCCTTTTATGCTGCCGGGTCCACCTCTCGTGCTATCTTGAACTCAAGTCTGCATTACATACCAAGTTCGTTTGTGTGGCCAGCCTCCGCAGAAAACTTATAAATACTTCTTTTGCGAATAAAACTGCCTTTTCCTGCTGCTAGTTACTTTATTTATCCCAGACGCGTTTCGCCTTTTCTTGTTCTAAGGCATCATCAGTGGGATCTACAACGATACAGTTTTGTTAGTTTTAGATTATTAAACAGTTCACGTCTCGATTTCTTTTGTAGAAAAGTAATTACTTACGAATTGCTGATATGCGTTTCCTCACATCTGGTCTGGAGGTCGCACTAGGCAGTAGTAAAAGTGATAGCGCGACCTCCAGACCAGAGATAATTGCGAAATAGTTGGTGCAAATCTACATGCATACCACAACTGCTTTACTGTACAATAATGAAAAACTACAACTACAAAGGAAATTTTGTCTATAATTACGCACTAGCAATAAACAATAGCTAATTACACAAACTACAAGGAAAAAATCAGAAGATTCCAGTGAGGTATCCTCGGCTAAGGGTCGACATATGAAACATCCCCTTTGAAAAATTAATGAATTACTGTGATGATAAACTTCTACGTTATTTGATTTTCAAACAGCTGAGCAAAACTGAACGTACTCAGACATAACTCTCTTTACATATTCTAATCATCACTAAACTGACGCAAATTTTTAGCGCAACAAAATCTGACTTTCAAAAATCCCTACGCCCTAACAATAACCTATACCTTTCACGAATCACTTACCTCACAAAAATCTTCATTACTCGAACTACTGCAATACAGCGAACGCCAATACTGCCAGCCAAATAAAAGATTCTAACTACTGAAGGCACTAACTACTGACAGGCATAGTTAGCAAATGAAAGCTTTTGATAGAGAACAAACAATGTATTTACCTTAATAGTGTTCAGAAGTCATTACATATACACCCCTGGAAATGGAAAAAAGAACACATTGACACCGGTGTGTCAGACCCACCATACTTGCTCCGGACACTGCGAGAGGGCTGTACAAGCAATGATCACACGCACGGCACAGCGGACACACCAGGAACCGCGGTGTTGGCCGTCGAATGGCGCTAGCTGCGCAGCATTTGTGCACCGCCGCCGTCAGTGTCAGCCAGTTTGCCGTGGCATACGGAGCTCCATCGCAGTCTTTAACACTGGTAGCATGCCGCGACAGCGTGGACGTGAACCGTATGTGCAGTTGACGGACTTTGAGCGAGGGCGTATAGTGGGCATGCGGGAGGCCGGGTGGACGTACCGCCGAATTGCTCAACACGTGGGGCGTGAGGTCTCCACAGTACATCGATGTTGTCGCCAGTGGTCGGCGGAAGGTGCACGTGCCCGTCGACCTGGGACCGGACCGCAGCGACGCACGGATGCACGCCAAGACCGTAGGATCCTACGCAGTGCCGTAGGGGACCGCACCACCACTTCCCAGCAAATTAGGGACACTGTTGCTCCTGGGGTATCGGCGAGGACCATTCGCAACCGTCTCCATGAAGCTGGGCTACGGTCCCGCACACCGTTAGGCCGTCTTCCGCTCACGCCCCAACATCGTGCAGCCCGCCTCCAGTGGTGTCGCGACAGGCGTGAATGGAGGGACGAATGGAGTCGTGTCGTCTTCAGTGATGAGAGTCGCTTCTGCCTTGGTGCCAATGATGGTCGTATGCGTGTTTGGCGCCGTGCAGGTGAGCGCCACAATCAGGACTGCATACGACCGAGGCACACAGGGCCAACACCCAGCATCATGGTGTGGGGGCCGGCCGCGGTGGTCTTGCGGTTCTAGGCGCGCAGTCCGGAACCGTGCGACTGCTACGGTCGCAGGTTCGAATCCTGCCTCGGGCATGGCTGTGTGTGATGTCCTTAGGTTAGTTAGGTTTAAGTAGTTCTAAGTTCTAGGGGACTGATGACCACGGCAGTTGAGTCCCATAGTGCTCAGAGCCATTTGAACCATTTTTTTAGCCATGGTGTGGGGAGCGATCTCCTACACTGGCCGTACACCACTGGTGATCGTCGAGGGGACACTGAATAGTGCACGGTACATCCAAACCGTCATCGAACCCATCGTTCTACCATTCCTAGACCGGCAAGGGAACTTGCTGTTCCAACAGGACAATGCACGTCCGCATGTATCCCGTGCCACCCAACGTGCTCTAGAAGGTGTAAGTCAACTACCCTGGCCAGCAAGATCTCCGGATCTGTCCCCCATTGAGCATGTTTGGGACTGGATTAAGCGTCGTCTCACGCGGTCTGCACGTCCAGCACGAACGCTGGTCCAACTGAGGCGCCAGGTGGAAATGGCATGGCAAGCCGTTCCACAGGACTACATCCAGCATCTCTACGATCGTCTCCATGGGAGAATAGCAGCCTGCATTGCTGCGAAAGGTGGACATACACTGTACTAGTGCCGACATTGTGCATGCTCTGTTGCCTGTGTCTATGTGCCTGTGGTTCTGTCAGTGTGATCATGTGATGTATCTGACCCCAGGAATGTGTCAATAAAGTTTCCCCTTCCTGGGACAATGAATTCACGGTGTTCTTATTTCAATTTCCAGGAGTGTATATATATCAGTTCATGATATCCAGTATTACAAATTTACTCTTTCTGGCGCTACGCGCTGTTCACATCCAACTGCCCAGCACTACAATAGCGAATATTCCAACAATGCAAATCAGCCACAGACGGCACACAGCACAGTCAGTGATTTTCGTACAGAGCGCTACGTGGCGTTACCAAAATAAAAACCTAAACAGCCTACTTACAAATTATATCATTGTACGACACAGAACTGTGGAGATACGACGGGAAATACCGAGATCCGTTGAAAAACTGCGGCATCATGTAGGGCTATGACGTTTCAATTTACTATTTTTTTACTAATAACAGATTTCGCTGAAAGTAGGCATATATATCACTGATGTACCTGGAAAGTTATATCGTTGTACAGCACATAGTTCAGGAGATACGACGCCATAAACATGAACTGCGCGAAAGTGGAACTCCAGGACTAAATTCGCTACAGATGAAATATGTGTACAAATACGTGAACTATGTTAAATATACGTCAAACATGTTCCAGATTTGCGTATGCGGGCAAAGCTACGGGTAAAAAACTGATCCTAAACAACTGGAACGATTTCAGCCAAATTTGGTACACATACGAGGGGGGGACCCAAAAGAAACAAAATGAGTCAAATGACTCTGAGCACTATGGGACTTAACATCTATGGTCATCAGTCCGCTAGAACTTTTGAACTACTTAAACCTAACTAACCTAAGGACATCACACAACACCCAGCCATCACGAGGCAGAGAAAATCCCTGACCCCGCCGGGAATCGAACCCGGGAACCCGGGCGTGGGAAGCGAGAACGCTACCGCACGACCACGAGATGCGGGCCCCCAAAAGATACCGGACTCCGAGTGCACTGCCACTCGTAGACGTAGTGCAGGGTTCTCACGCTAGATGGTGTTAGTAGAGATCTTCATGAAACAGCTGTGCAGACGGCGTCAGTGTAGAGCTGAACGTGCAAGTGTGGTATTGTGTTTCTCTGACTGTCGGCGGGTTACCTCTGCGAAGTCGTTATAGCAACTTTAAAAGAACAAAGAGTGTGTGTGAAATTTTGTTTCCTGCTTAAAAAAAACTACAACTGAGACACACCAAATGCTTCAGGCAGCTTTCCAGGAGGACGTTATGAGCCGCACACAGGTTTTGGTGTGGTTTGGGCGCTTTAAACGTGGTGAGGTGTGTGTTGAAGACCAAGCTCGTTCTAGACGCCCTTCAACATCGCGAAATGAGGAGAACATTGAAAAGGTTCACCAAAAGATCAGCGAGGAATTGTGCATCGGGAATTCATACCCCTGGCCAGGCTGTTAACCAGCACTTCTACTTGGACCTTTTAAGGCGTCTGCGAGAGGATGTGAGGAGGAAACGCCCGGAACTCTGGCGATCAGACTGATTTCTGCATCACGACAACGCTCCAGCACACACGGCCTTACGAGTGACCCACTATTTGGCATCTCAGAGGTGGTCTGTCGTTCCCCACGCTCCGTATTCGCCGGACCTAGCCCCGTGCGACTTTTTCCTATCTCCACGAATGAAAAGAACGCTAAAAGGGGAGCGTTATGACGATGTGGAGGCGGTAAAAACAGCTTCGCAAAGGGCACTGGACGATATCAAACTTGAAGAGTTCCAAACATGCTTCCAACAGTGGGAAAAGAGACTTGACAAGTGCATCACATGTAATGGAGAGTATTTTGAAGGTGACTGAAGTAATTTTGTAAAAAGGTTCATCAATAATTTTTTTATGACAACAATCCAGTTTGTTTTGGGTCCCCCCTCGTATTAGTTACAATTTCGAAAGAAATACTGACGGCGAAGAACCACCAGCCTCCTATTGGTGTGAGTGTGATAACATGTACAAAGAGAGAAAACGGACAGAGAGAAGGGAGAGAAGGAGATGGACAGAGAAAGAAGAGGAAATGGGAAGGAGATGGATAGAGAGAGGGGGAGGAGGAAACAGATGGGGAAGGAGCAGATGGGCTGAGGGGAAGGAGCAGAGGTGGGAGGAGGAGATGGATCGAGAGAGGAGCAGGAAAAGATTGACAGAGAGGGGAGCAGTAGCATGTGAACAATCAGTGGGAGGTTGGAGGAGGTACACAGAGAGAGGAGATGGAGGAGCAGATAGAGAGAGGGTACTAGTAGATGATTGCAGTAAATGCGTACTTGGGCAACATCAGTGTGGCTCAACAGCCTGGTGCATGTCTTTCAACTGGACGCCACTTTGACGTCTCGCGTGCACCTGAGCCAGCGGCAAGCTGTATACCCAGGCCGTCACCTGTTCAGGTGCTAGCCGAGTCTGACGTTGCTTACCTTCAATGGTCGGGCGGGAACCGGTGTTACCAAAGTGGCGAAACCGTTGGCTCGAGCTCCGATGGTGGAAACCAATGACATCGTAAAGTCTCTCTTCCGGCAGCCCGTGTATCGGCTGGACTGGAAGCGCTCCTCTGCCGCCTGCCGGTAGCTGGTTCCTTCCACGGCTCGGGCTGCGGCCATCCGTCTGGGCGAAATGTTGCGGAAGATTCGAGGCGAGCGCTGGCGCCGCTCTTCCGCCCCCGCCACCCGCACCGCCCCCGCCGCCGCCGTCTGGACGGCGGGGCGCAAATCCTGTTAGAGCGGCGGGGGGCCCAGGCGGGCCGCTAGACGCAAACTGCCGTCCTTTTTATATGCGGCCCTCCTTGAAGGAACGGCCGCCGCGTAATGCCCCATTAACCGCGACTGCCCTGCTGGAAATACGGCCCAATGCCGTAATCTCTGGCTTTACTGTCTTGTTTAAGATACGTCCCAGGACAGGCCGTAAAAATACTACGTGCTGGAAATACGTTGACGCAGCAGTAATGGATTGACCGCCGAGAATAGTAACTTAACATTGTACGACCCCCGGGTGTTATTCCCACTGTAGGCCAGCGGACAGCGAAACGTGAAACCTTCCACTTCTTTTACAACTCGACTTTTCGATCGTCTCTGGCATGTGCTGCCTCGTTTGGCAGGAAAGGTACCTGGAAGTTGACTGGGGCAAGACATTTCCATGCAATAGATGAAGTTGAACACGAAGGTTGACTTTTCCCATATTTCGGAAAGGCGTTCGCTTCTGCTATATCTTCCAATAGCAACTCAGTTGTACGGAATACACTGCCAGATACGCTTTTCTCTTCTTTCCTCTAGTTTGTTCGTGGTATATGATCGTCTCTTTACCATGATCTGCCAGTTTTATTTTACACTACTCGCCATTAAAATTGCTACACCACGAAGATGACGTGCTACAGACGCAGCATGGTTGGCTGGCTCTGAGCACTATGGGACTCAACTGCTGTGGTCATAAGTCCCCTAGAACTTAGAACTACTTAAACCTAACTAACCTAAGGACAGCACACAACACCCAGCCATCACGAGGCAGAGAAAATCCCTGACCCCGCCGGGAGACGCAGCATGGAGTATCAGCTCGGAGACCATGGCTGCGGTTACCCTTGACGCTGCATCACAGACAGGAGCGCCTGCGATGGTGTACTCAACGACGAACCTGGGTGCACGAATGGCAAGACGTCATTATTTCGGATGAATCCAGGTCCTGTTTACAGCATCATGATGGACGCATCCGTGTTTGGCGACATCGTGGAGAACGCACATTGGAAGCGTGTATTCGTCATCGCCATACTGGCGTATCACCCAGCGTAATGGTAAGGGGTGCCATTGGTTACACGTCTCGGTCGCCTCTTGTTCGCATTGACCGCACTTTGAACAGCGGACCTTACATTTCAGATGTGTTACGACCCCTGGCTCTACCCTTCATTTGATCCCTGCGAAACCCTACATTTCAGCAGGATAATGCACGACCGCATGTTGCAGGTCCTGTACGGGCTTTCTGGATACAGAAAATGTTCGACTGCTGCCCTGGCCAGCACATTCTCCAGATCTCTCACTAATTGAAAACGTCTGGTCAATGGTGGCCGAGCAACTGGCTCGTCACAATACGCCAGTCACTACTCTGTGGTATCGTGTTGAAGCTGCATGGGCAGCTGTACCTGTACACGCCATCCAAGCTCTGTTTGACTCAATGCCCAGGCGTATCAAGGCCGTTATTACGGCCAGAGGTGGTTGTTCTGGGTACTGATTTCTCAGGATCTATGCACCCAAATTGCGTGAAAATGTAATCACATGTCAGTTTTAGTATAATATATTTAACCAATGAATACCCGTTTATCATCTGCATTTCTTCTTGGTGTAGCAATTTTAATGGCCAGTAGTGTATTTTAACTTTGTGCCGGATGCGTTTTCTTTCATCCCAGTCGTCAGTCAACTAATAGAGGTGCGGTGTCGTCGATTATCGATAACTTCACGCTAGCAGTCGACCACCACAAAGATGTAGCATTTCATCATTTAATCGCAGTGGCACCGGTAACACCAATCCGGATGAGGCTTGAGACAAGATTCTCCCCCCCAATCTCGGGAGCTGCGGGTCTCCACCGCCGCACGGCGGTTATGTTACGTGGCTGCGTGGAACAAGCAAGTGGAGACACTTGTTCCAGTCGATTGAATCGTCGAGTGCTCTTTCTGTCGAACTTATGTCAGATTAGAGGATACTTGGTGTTGAGTTGTACCCTGCAGGCACGACTTAGTTGTAACTGCACTTCGAGGAGTACAGCACTGCACCAGTGTTTTCAGCTGCTTCTTTGTGTTCTAGCGACAAGTTGTCCCACTGTACAACCTCTCATATATTTCCGATATGAAACAAAATGCGAAAAATACAAATTTCCAGGGATGCAACTACGCCAGGGGCTCGCACAATGCGTAGGAGTGCACAATCCATAAATGTAAACAAACAAAATTAACGTTTGTTTAAATGACACGTGCCTGTTTTTTCTACGGAAATGAAAACTAGAGGTACAGTTAGTGACCGCAGACTTGGTTTCACTGCGCCAAACCTTATACCTTATAGAATATTTAGACTTTAAATAATTGAAGCCGTCCCACAATTTCTGTCGTAGTGCTGTAATGGCATAATGCGGGTTGCCTGCGCTGTCCAGAAGCCTGCTATGGGCAACCCATGCAAATCTACAAATCGCACAAGGTATGATGTTTAGAATAGTGAAAAGAAGTCTGCTGTCACAGACTGTACCTCTAAGTTTCGTTTCCGTAGAAAAGCATACATGTGTCATTAAAAAAAAAAGAAAAGATGAAAACGTAACTTTGTGTTAAAAGCGATTTGGTTTAGATTTGTGAGCCGTGCGTTCCTGCCCATTGTGAGAGTCCCTGACATAGGTTCATCCCTGGCCAATAGCATTTTTGTTTCGTTTCGGAAGTATATGAGGTGGCAGAGTTGGGTGAGATTACTAAATAAAGACCATCGACGTTAGTCCGCATCTCGCGGTCGTGCGATAGCGTCTCGCTTCCCACGCCCGGGTTCCCGGGTTCGATTCCCGGCGGGGTCAGGGATTTTCTCTGCCTCGTGGTGGCTAGGTGTTGTGTGCTGTCCTTAGGTTAGTTAGGTTTAAGTAGTTCTAAGTTCTAGGGGACTTATGACCACAGCAGTTGAGTCCCATAGTGCTCAGAGCCATTTTTTGAACCATCGACGTTAGTATGTGACATAAATCTGAACTTGATATACCAAACTGTTCCAGAGAAAAGAAGCCGACAGACGGATAAAAACTGACAAAAATATTTTTTCGTGTTAATAATTACACGTTATTAATTTTCAGATTCTTCCTTTACTTGTACTGTGGAAACATTGCTTCTTGATAAATTCATCATTCCAGGTCAACAGGAAGTACCATGAGTAAATTTTCGAGTATGAAATTTGTGACATAAATGGCCGTATCTTTTGACTGAATTGGCTTCGAAGCTTAAAATTATTTACACCACCAACGGACCAAAGACCGTAAATGTCAAAAAATCGGTATAAATTTGAAAACTTAATAAACCACGGAATAATATAGATAGAGAGGTAAAAATTGACAGCCATGCTTGGAATGACATGGAGTTTTATTAGAACCAAAAAAAAGTTCACAAAATGTCCGACAGATGGCGCTGGACAGCAAAACGTCAGTCACTGCGCATGACAATCGTGTATAAAAGGAGCTGTAATGAGAGAGAGAGAGAATCAGATGCGCCAGCAGTCGTAGCATGTTGACGTTACCTGAAAAGGCGCTTTTAGTGAAGCTGTATTATCAGGATGGGGAATGTGCTAGTTCAGCGTTACGATCCTAACGCCATAGAAAAGTCAGCGCTCGTGCAGTCCCACGTCGCACCGGCATTCCACACACTACTGTCTGTTTGCCACTGAGGCGTACCCTCCGATGCTATCCGTACAAAATCCATCGGCATCATGAACTGTTACCTGGCGGTTTAATGAAGCGGAGGGCATTTGCGGTGTGGGCGTTTCAAAAGATGGCGGAAGATGACGATTGATTGAGTAACGTGTTGTGGACCGACGAAGCTCATTTCACGCTCCGAGGGTCTGTCAACGCCCACAACTGCAGAATTTGGGCTACCGAAAATCCTAGAACTGTCGTGGAAACTCCATTGCACGACGAAAAAGTCACGGTATGGGTTGGATTTACCACATCTACCGTTATCGGGCCTTTTTTCTTTGAGGAAATGCGTGATTCCCCTCCCAGGGGACACCGCCTTATAGTAGGAACCTTCAATGCCGGGCGGGAGGGTTTGCGTGCTTCGGTGAAGTCGAGAGCTATGCCGGCGGTAGCATAGCTACTGGCAGGGTCTCCCAAGCCGGACTGGTCTTGACAGAGGAGCCAGACAAAGTGTGTCCCACAACATAGGGCAGGGAGGGCTCTAGAGGCGTAGTGAAGCCAGCTTCCCTAGAGGAGTAAACCTCATACAAATCCTGGTCCTCCATGTTGGGGGTTGGGCATGGGGCTAATAACCCCATACTGTAAAAAAAGAATATTACGGAAATTCAACAGAAGCCTCGGAAACTGGATGGAAAGCATGTATCACGACCCCGGCAAAGGAAACGGATAAAGGATCTAACAGTAGCATCGTGGAATGTGAGGACAATGCTTCAGCCTGGAAAAATGAAAGAAATAGCCAATGAAATTTTAAAATTCAAATATGATATTGTAGGGCTACAGGAAATAAGATGGCAGGGGAATGGGCAGATAGATAAACCTGAGTACTCAATGGTATATAGTGGACCAGAAGAAAGAACAGGCCAGCTTGGAACAGGGTTTATAATAACTAGGGAAGTTAGGAAAAGCCTTCTAGAATTTGAACCTATAAATGAAAGGATGTGCAGACTCAGACTAAAAGGTAAATTTAGGAATATATCAATAGTTAATGCACATGCACCAACAGAGGAAAAAGAGGATATAATTAAAGAACAGTTCTACGAAGGCTTGGAAAAAGTATGCTGTGCAGTACCTAAATATGACCTGATGCTAGTAATAGGAGATTTTAATGCAAAAATAGGGAGGAATGAACATCCATATGGAGTTTCTGGAAAATATTCACTACATGAAGAAAACAATGAGAATGGAGACTTACTATGCCAATTCGCAGCAAGGAATAATATGATTATTAAAAGTACCTGCTTTCCACATAAAAGGATCCATCTGGGTACTTGGAAGTCTGCAGCCAATGGAGTAGTCAATCAGATTGACCATATTTTAGTGATCGCACGCCACTCCACGTCAGTTACGGATGTACGGAGCTGCAGAGGGCCAAACTGTGATTCAGACCACTTTTTGATAAAATCAGTCTTGAGAGAGAAACTGTCACTAACGAAGGGCAACAGAATGGGAAAGATGATGAAATGGAATACAGACAAACTGAACATCCCTGATGAAGTAAAAAAATACCAAGTAACACTAAGCAGAAAGTTGAGCAATGAAGAGACCACAGTAGGAGTAGATGAAAGGTGGAACAGGTTTGAAAAAGCCATTAAGGATGCTGCAGAGGAAATAATAGGCATAAGAAGGAACAGAAGAACCCAGGAGTGGTCTGATGAAGATTGCAGGTCATCAATAGAGGAAAAGAACAGGGCCAGAACAAAAGTGCTACAGAGAGAAACCAGAAATAATGTGGAACAATATAGAGAATTAAGGAGAAGAGCTAACAGACTGTGCAAGAGAAAGAAAAGAGAGTGGAATAAGAAGAAATTTCAAGAACTAGAAGAACTAAAGGAACAGAGTGAAATAAGAAAGTTCTATCGTGCCATAGGCAAAATGAAGAATAGATTCCAACCAAAAACAACGGCCTGTTCCAGTAAAGATGGGCAAATGATAAGGGAGGAAGAACAGATAGTGGGAAGATGGGCAGAGTATTTCAAAGACACACTAAGCACCAGCCTAGAAGATGAAGAGACAGCTGCACAGGAGGGAAGAGTGGAGCTGGAAGTAGACAATGAAACCAATGAGGCAAGAAAGCCAACACTACAAGAGGTCTCTCAGGCTGTGTACAAGTCAAAAAACAATCGAGCCCCTGGGGAAGACAGAATAATTGCTGAATTAATAAAAACTGGTGGTGAGGCTGTAATAAAGGAACTGCACACATTAATATCAGATATATGGGAAACAGAAACTATGCCAGATAATTGGAAAAATGGAATAATAGTCCCCATTTATAAGAAAGGGGACAGAACAGCATGTGAAAACTATAGAGGTGTAACACTCCTAAGTACAGCTTATAAGATCTTCACAAGTATATTAAACGAAAGAATACAAAAGTGTGCAGAAGGCATACTAGGGGAATATCAGTGTGGCTTTCGACCAGGCAGAGGAACAACTGATCAAATATTTGTGATAAGGCAAATGATGGAAAAGTTCTATGAATATGATATAGATCTGCATTTCTTATTCATCGATTTCAAACAAGCCTTTGACAGCATAAATCGGCAAGAACTATACAGAGTACTGAAAGAAGTTGGTATATGTGCTAAATTAATAAGACTAATCAGAATGACAATGACAGAGACAAGAGCAAAAGTAAAGGTCCTTAGCAGAACAAGTGATAGCTTTGACTTTAATAAATATGTGAAGCAAGGGGATAGTCTCTCCACTGTCCTATTCAACATAGCCCTGCATAGTGCAGTAAATAAAATCAACAAAAGAGGCACCATATTTATGAAAACTAGCCAGATATGTGCATACGCTGATGACATTGCTATAGTAGGAAGAAATACCAATACACTCCTAGAAACATACCGGGCAATGGAAACAGAAGCCTTAAAAATTGGCCTCATAGTAAATGAAAACAAAACAAAATATATGGTAACGTCACAATCTGAGGCCAGAAGAACCCCTAAAAACCTAAACATCAATGGGAAATGCTTCAAAGGAGTAGCCTCTTTTAACTACTTGGGAGCCCTAATAACAAATGATAACAGTATTGGAAAGGCTATAAGGGAAAGAATACAAGCAGGAAACAGAGCTTACTTTGCAAATATGCAGCTTTTCAAAAATAGCCTTGTTACAAGAAAAACTAAACTGCTAATATATAATTCCCTAGTCCGCCCAGTTATCACATACAGCTCAGAGGTATGGACGTTGACAGAACACGATAAAAATGCTCTAAGAAGCATTGAGCGGAAAATACTACGCAAAATCTATGGGCCAATAAGGGAGGAAGAAGGCTGGAGAATACGCTACAATGCCGAATTACAAGAGTTAATACAAGGCAGGGACATAGTAAAATTTGTGAAATCACAGCGAATACGATGGCTAGGACACTTGGAGAGAATGGCAGAGGATCGAATTCCAAAGAAAATGATGAAAGGTATGATCCATTCAGTTAGGCGAAAAGGGAGACCTAGAAGAAGATGGATCGACGAGGTAATAATGGATCTTACCAGTATGGGAGTCCGGGGGTGGAAAAGAGCAGCAAATAACCGAGAAGTGTGGAGGAAGATTGTTGAAGAAGCCAAGGCTCACCAAGGGCTGTAGAGCTACTGAAGAAGAAGAAATGCGTGATTCTGGTTTTGTAACTGCTACCGTGACGGGTGAGAGGTACGCCGATATGTTACAGAATCGCATCATCCCCAGCCTGGCTGATAAACACCTGCTGGAATGTACGATGTTTATGCAGGATGGCGCTCCACCCAATATTGCTAGACGCGTGAAAGATCTCTTGCGTGCGTCGTTTGGTGATGATCTTGTGCTCAGCCGCCACTTTCGTCATGCTTGGCCTCCCAGGTCCCCAGACCTCAGTCCGTGCGATTATTGGCTTTGGGGTTACCTGAAGTCGCAAGTGTATCGTGATCGACCGACATCTCTAGGGATGCTGGAAGACAACATGCGACGCCAATGCCTCACCATAACTCCGGACATGCTTTACAGTGCTGTTCACAACAGTACATCGACTACAGATATTGTTGAGGAATGATGGTGGACATATTGTGCATTTCCTGTAAAGAACATCATCTTTGCTTTGTCTTACTTTGTTATGATAACTGTTGCTATTCTGATCAGATGAAGCGCCATCTGTCGGACATTTTTTTAAATTTTGCATTCTTTTTTTGTTCTAATAAAACCCCATGTCATTCCAAGCATGTGAGTCAATTTTTTCCTCTCTATCTAAATTATTCCGTGATTTTGTCAGTTTTCAAATTTATACTGACTTTTTGATCACCCGGTATTTGAACTATATACGTCTACTCGTTACTGAGAAAAGGGTTCTTAACAGTCGGACAGATAGGCAAACGGATAAAGAGCGATCCTATCATAGTTCCATTTTCACAGACTGAAGCACAAAACCCTTAAAACGAGGACGTCATTTCGTCACCGCTCTACGGGGTGGATCTCTGGGAGAGAGATGGCTGCAGCAAGTAACCGAATTACGTCTCGCGGACTGCGGTTGGTCCGTCGAACACACGTCAGGCGGACTGGTTTAGAGGGCTGGACACGCCCCCTTCGCGTCGCCCGCACCACATAAATCCCCCGCACACCCAGCAGCTCCTCTCGTCCCCCCGGCGATGTTTCCACCCACGGGTGCCTAAAGCTCTGGCGTAAATAACTATTGTCTACCAGGGCTGCCACACACAAATTGTTTCCCGCATCGCAGCAATAGACGACGCCGGTGAATAAACATTTATCAGTGCAAATGCGCGATATCCAGGAGACTTTCTGGACACTGCTACAATGGAAATACGGATCACAAAGAGCAACGACTGCTGCCATATTATAAGTTGATTCTTGCAAAGAAGAAAAGAACGAGCAATCATTGATAATGCTATTTATTTGCACAAATAGTGCCGTTACCCGTTTCAAACTGACATGTTCATCTTGAAATGGCTGCTCACGTTTAGACTATATTTATTGATGTTTATATTAGTTGTCGGCTGTTATTTTCCCCTTGTGACAAAAGTTCCTGGGGCTGCGGTGCCTTTTGGCAAAAGACGGTGTGAGAAACAGCGTATTCAACTGTATCTGTACCTAATAGCAAATGACATCAATTTAAACAAACCTGTAAAGTAGAACAGCAATAGTTTTAGAATACTTACGCCAAATTTGTGCGAAAAAAGTTGATTCTAACCTAAAAAACAAGAGCAAAACACAACAAAATATAACATATCAACATACTGTATCTACCACATAATACGTCTATTGTATGTATAAAAAGAAACATGTATTACAGGCCACTGAAGATGCTTCACTAATAAAAGAACCGAAAAGCATATGGCATTAAGCAAACAGCCTTCACTTACACTACTGGCCATTAAAATTGCTACAGCACGAAGATGACGTGCTACAGACGCGAAATTTAACCGACATGAAGAAGATGCAGTGATATGCAAGTGATTAGCTTTTCAGAGCATTCACACAAGGTTGTCGCTGGTGGCGACACTTACAACGTGCTGATATGAGGAAAGTTTCCAACCGATTTCTCATACACAAACAGCAGTTGACCGGCGTTGCCTGGTGAAACGTTGTTGTGATGCCTCGTGTAAGGAGGAGAAATGTGTACGATCGCGTTTCCGACTTTGATAAAGGTCGGATTGTAGCCTACCGCGATTGCAGTTCATCGAATCGCGACATTTCTACTCGCGTTGATCGAGATCCAATGACTGTTAGCAGAATATGGAATCGGTGGGTTCAGGAGGGTAATACGGAACGCTGTGCAGGATCCCAACGGCCTCGTATCACTAGCAGTCGAGATGACAGGCATCTTATCCCCTTGGTTGTAACGGATCATGCAGCCACGCCTGGATCCCTGAGTCAACACATGGGGACGTTTGCATGACAACAACCATCTGCAAGAACAGTTCGACGACGTTACCCTTGACGCTGCAGCACAGACAGGAGAGCCTGCCAAGGTGTACTCAACGACGAACCTGAGTGCACGAATGGCAAAACATCATTTTTTCGGATGAATCCAGGTTTTGTTTACAGTATCATGATGGTCGCATCCGTGTTTGGCGGCATTGCGGTGAACACACATTGGAAGCGTGTATTCGTCATCGCCATACTGGCGTTTTACCCGGCGTGATGGTATGGGGTGCCATTGGTTACAGATCTCGGTCACGTATTGTTCGCATTGACGGCACTTTGAACAACGGACGTTACATTTCAGATGTGTTACGACCCGTGGCTCTACCTTTCATTCGATCCCTGCGAAACCCTACATTTCAGCAGGAAAATGCACGACCGCACGTTGGAGGCCCTGTACAGGCCTTTCTGGATTCTGCCCAGGCCAGCACATTCTCCAGGTCTCTCACCAATTGAAAACGTCTGGTCAATGGTGGCCGCGCAACTGGCTCGTCACAACACGCCAGTCACTACTCTCGATGAACTGTGGTATCGTGTTGAATCTGCATGTGCAGCTGTATCTGTACACGCCATCCAAGCTCTGTTTGACTCAATGCCGAGGCTTATCAAGGCCGTTACTATGGCCATAGGTGGTTGTTCTGGGTACTGATTTCTCAGGATCTATGCACCCAAATTGCGTGAAAATGTAATTACATGTCTGTTCTAGTATAATATATTTGTCCAATGAATACCCGTTTATCATCTGCATTTCTTCTTGGCGTAGCAACTTTAATTACCAGTAGTGTACATATTGGTGATGAAAATTCTTTTGTTTTAGTTACTGTATTTACTGTTCGAATGTACAGTATTCCAAACATATATCTGAATACTAATGGTTTTAAGATGGTCTTTTAATGGGGTACACATTTATTTGTGTGCATGGCATAACACAAATCATGTTTTTAGTGCCTAAGTATGACCCTTCACAGCGACAGCTAGAGCGATAAAAAATATTTATCTGTTATGCTTACCTATTTATAACATATAAATGAAAGCATTCTACGGCTCGCGCATCTCATGTCTGCAACAAAAGCAGTTTGCAAACAACAAGATAGACGAACGCTCTTCTTCCATACAACTTTTCTGGGTTGTAGACCGCGTCATATTGAAAAATGATGCACAAACGTTTCGGCTTCCGTGGCAAGTGCCATCGTCAGGGAAAGGTGGCTGATTGCCGGGAGCCTAGAGCCGTCTTGTCGGCTGCTCAGCGCCCCGCAGCGGATTGATTGCCCGGGACAGAGCAGCCGCTGCCTCCCCTACTGGCATTCCGACCCCCACCACCTACCTCCACCCCTCACCGCCCCCACTGCGAGCCTCTGTCCGCCGCCCCTAGTCAGCCATTCAACGAGTTAATTTCTAATTGAATTTGTTAATTAAAATCGGGCCGCCGCCGCCTCTATGCAGGGCCCGCAGGCAGGGCTGCCAACCCCCGCGTGCAGCGCAGGCTGGCAGCGGACCGAGGTAAGGGCCGGTGCGACTTCTCCCTGTGAAGTATTCAGAAGGAGATTGCAGTCGGTAGCGCTTTACGTAAAAAAACGTGTCACGTGAGGGAAATCCAGGAGCGCGAGCTGTGCTTAGCATCGCGAGCGAAAGATTTACGGCGTAGACCAGCCTTCCACCCCTCCTTCGTCACCTACTAGGAATAACTGAAGTTCTGAAGGGAGCGAAAAGTTATTTACAATTTCTACAGAAACAAGGCTCTTTTTAGTCGAAAGACAGGAAAAAGACTTTTCTAAGTCGAAGAACATGAAAAGGGAGAAGGGGGTTAAGCAGAGCTGTAGCCTTGTCTAATCTCGTGTGCATTCAAACTGAGCTACAGCTGTAAAACTCCCGTAAGCTACGACAAGTAACAGTACTAGTTTCATTGTACCTTTGATCAGTGAAGATCGCAGTCGCGTTACCTGTACGTTAGGTGTGTTGCATACCTATATGGCGTTACCTCATTTCGACCGCATTGTTTGTGTATGCGATCAGTGTCTGACTAGATGGCCCTAGAAACAGGAAGTGGTGCACCGTCTTGAAACTCAGTGAGGGGGCCGCGTAACCTACAGAACGTCATTGTTATGTATTGTCATCCTCTTGCCTGTTACATAAAAGTAAACAACATTTATAGAAAAATTGAAATTGTCAATGCTTAATTCATGTTTTATCCGAGAACAGCTGATTTGTAATGTGAAACACAGGGATGTTGTAGTGAAAATAAAAAAAAGATACACATGTGTCAGTTCATATATGGCTCGAAAACGTAAATTCCAGAAAAAAAACGCAAAAAAAAACATATCAAACATCGCTTCAATACTTCGTCATTTGTTGGTTTGCAATATGAAACACAGCGTTGTTGTAGTAAAAATTAAAAAAAAAGATACAGATGTGTCAGTTCATATATGGTTCTAAAACGTAAATGCTAGAAAAAAACGCAAAAAAAAACATATCAAACATTGCTTCAATACTTCGTCATGTTCATATAAAACATGTTTCTGTTATTCATAAACAATTTTCGTGCTTGTCAATAATAATAGGAAACTTGTAAAATTATTATATTACTTACGCAATGCAATTCATATTTTGTGGGAATATAAAACACACAACGGACGGTGTGCGATTCTAATCATGTGCAAAATATAAACAATCAAAAAACAAAGAGAAGTCGTGGGCTGCCAGTTTGTCTCCCATACATTCATTTATGTTTCTTTCTCTGTCAAGGCTAACAATACTACCGATAGTACTACCATTTAGTATATTATTTATGTATTGTACCAAAACTACCGAAACGTAGTTTTGGTAGACCGCAACTCTAATCTGTACATAGAGTTTGCAGTAAATTAAGTCAAGGAGAAATTTGGAAACGAAATTGAAGTTGAGGGAGAATAAATAAAAATTTCAAACTTTGTCGATGGCATGATAAGTCTGTCAGATACGGCAAAGGACTTCGAAGAATTTAATTTTAAATTTGTGGTAAGGTTCTATGGGACTAAACTTCTGAGGTCATCGGCCCCTATGCTTACACACTAATTGGTGCAAACGTTATAAAAACGAAACAAAAGCACGCCGTTATTGAATCCAACCCCAGATGTTTGCTAGTGTACAAATAGTTACTAGTCATGTGATATTCCTGACTAACTAGCGTTTTTATAAGTGTTATAACTGTGAAACAATCCCACTTTAAAAACAACACAACTGCGCCAGTTGATACTGACCTGCAAAGTTGCGTTCAACTGAACAGCAACAACACGCCAAAATAGTCGCTCTTACTTCTTGACCAGTGGAGTGTAAATCTGTGTATCTCCACCACAGGGCATATATAATGACATCAGTAACACGGTACCTGGTTTCAGCCCACTACCTGTTCTTACAAGACTTCCCCTTCCTGCGTTTTTGACGGTAGTGTGGTGTGCAAGTGAATAACTGCAATTTGGATTTCGAGATACGTGGTTCGACTCTGTTTACAGTGGTACATCTTCAGTTGCCTGAAACAATGCACGTTTACACTCAGTACGTTTAATTTACAGATTTTGAGGCATTTTCCTGTTGTACACTGAGTGACGAAAAACGTAAAGCATCCAGAATCGGAGGAGACAACGAAATTGACGGGTTGAGAAGGTGTGTGATATTATTTCAGTGATTACAAAAGAGAGTTAATTTACAAAAAACTTAGGAATCAGTGCAGCAATCAGTCGTCCTTTTTTAGATTTTATTACACAAATCCAGATTTCGGCTAGTAGCTAGCCATTCTCAATGCACTATTTTCTATTCTGAATGCATGTTAGTCCCTGTTGTTAGGGCGTGAGCCATACTGGACGGAGTTGACCTCCGAGTTGTGCAGACGAGCAATGTCCTGTTGGAAAATATTACCACATTACCGTCGCATGAGAGGTAAGAGATGAGAATGCACTACGTCAATGATGTACCGTTGTGCAGGCAGAGTTTCCTCAATCACTAATAACCAGAAGTCATACGTAATGGCCCTCCACACCACGACGAGTAACATCATTCTCCTTCTCCAAAATATTGAAACATCCGCCTCTGTAGCTGCACGGTCAGTGCAGCAGATTGATAACTGAAGGAACACGGGTTCGGTTCTCAGCTAGGTCAGAGGTTTACCCCGTTCAGGGACTGGACTTTTGTTGTCCTTACGTTCGTATCGACATAACTGACATTCCACTATTGAGACTGCTGTATGAACACGTCTTAAATGTCAATACAGAAAAAAATGGAAGAATGAGACGTCTGTCCAGGCTGCCGCCACAGTCGCCAACGATTGTCATCTGTGATAGCGCAAAACTACCAGTCATCTCTGAACACAATGCGACACAATTCAACAGCAGTCTATGTTTCCCAGTCACGGCACCAGTTCAAACACAGCCGTTTATTTCGTGGTACTAACGGCAGCCAACGCCTGGGACGGTAATTATCTCGTCCGGCTGCTTCTATCTCCGACAAATGGTGCTAGATGACACTAAATGTTGGAGGTAGTCCATTATTTGTTATCGGATGGGAGGCGTAGAAGTGGAGGGGTTATGATGTGCTTGTGATGGTCAGACGTGATTGACCAGAGCCTTGCCTATGTCTAGGCCAGTTCTCAGGTTCCTATGTGGTTCAGCATCTGGCCACTGTCACATCTGTATGCCCCACAAATCTGGACATTGTACGATTCGACCAGCCAGCCGAATGGAGACCGGCGATGAGACCCCTTTCAGACCATGTCAGTTGCTGATAATGCAATCTCACATGTGTACGCGGCATCTTCATGTTCTTCACACTGATAATTCAACATCTGACGCCGTTGATGCCTCTTATATACCGTATCAGGCCTGATAACAGCAGTAAACACGAACGTCACTAATGCGCTCTGGTGGCCGAGAATTGAAACTCCAGTCACACAGCCACCGATGCTGCGTACATATATGAAGTTCACAATCTGATGGTACGGATGTGTACGAAGTTACCTTGACATCCGACCATCTCTTCTGGGTGCTTCACTCTTTTGTCGTGGATATTTCTTCCGTTTAAGTGACCCTTGACGACAGATACAGCGTAACAGTACAGTCTTGCCCGACTCAGGACGATGAGCCAAGACCGGTGCTCCACGACGCCGACTACAATGAGACAGCATCAGGTCCCCACGACCACAGACAGATTCTCTACTAGGCTCTCAAGAATGGCGTCTCCGGCGCTGCTATGCCCTGGAAACTTCTTGTTCTGGTTCCCGCGCTTCTCCCAAAGTCCAGAGCCCGCGCCCGCGCTTGCGTCCGACTCCCTGGAGGGCCGCTGGAGACCAGGTGAGGGAGTGAAGTCCAGACGGGACGCCCGAGGCCGCCGGCTCATCACGCTGGCCCGCTCTTTCCAGGTGACTGCCGCGGGCGGGCATCTGTCCCTGCATTGTCTCCCCACTCATTGAGGACACCTCGGGAACACAAAAGGCCCAGCTGCTATTCACCTGCTCCTCCTACCGCGGCACAGATTTCTTTTCGTCCCTTGCTAACGCTACCTCGAAGGACACCGTCCGTTCATTCATCCCTTCGTTGTCTCGCCCCTTTATCTGCAGTTCCTGGTCGCCAGCAAGCGTGCTTTCACCACAGAATAATGGAGCGCCACCGTTGCACTGCGGGCATCGGACAGCCCAGACGTCACTGTGGCGACTCCTTCCTGGCCCCTACGCGCCTCCGGATTGTTTTCGGGCAGAAAACTTTTTTACGACGTCCACTTTTATACATGGAGTGTTGAAAATAATAGACAGTACTTTTCTGGAGTATCATCAATCTTCTGACTGGTCTGATGTGACTCGCCACGACTTCCTTTCCTGTGCCAACGTCACGGAGCAGCACTTACCAAACGTTGGGTGTATCCCAATGTCAGCCTTCTCCAACAGCTTTCACCTTCCAAGCTCCCACTAGCACCATTGTAGCTATTCCCTGATCTCCTAACAGATGTTCTATTGGTGTGCGGACATTTGCCACGCCGGACATTTGCCACGATTTTACCTGCTCCGAAGGGTTGGGTCCCTTGTCTTCCCCTCCTCCTCCTCATCGCTGTCGCGCAGTAAAGGTACTTACTGAGCCTTTCAGCTGGTTTCCTTAACATAGGACGAGAATGTCTTTGGATTTTCTGCCACATCTTTAGAAAGACTTTCGTTGTGGAAACTATTAAATGCATCTCGCATTGAAATCCGCACCAAATTTCGAGCCTCATTAAAACTTCGCCAATCTTGGAGATTTTGCGTTCGTCTAAATTATACGTGCCTTTTTCGGTGGTCCTGCAGCGGCCTTCTGTCGTGTTTTGTGTACCATGGGGGATCAGTTCCGTCTCTTATTAATTTATTTAGTATGAATCTAGTGCTGTTGATACTATTTCTTTGAACTTAAACCATATATGGTCACCAGTTACGTAGTTTGGAAGGACCGAATTTTTAGCTGCTTTTATAAATAGATATATTTCGCGTTTAGTTTTGGTGATTTTCCTTGTTACGGAATTGAGCCTCGCTCGACTGTGTGTCCACTAGTCCCTGTATCCGTCGTGATGTTCAGGATTATTCGTGGCTAAGAGATCGTGTGTGTTTTCGCAACCATTTACAGTTTCAATGGCCTCCTGAACTAATTGTTCAAAATGATTTTAAAAAAGCAATTAGAACAATTACGAAAGTTGTTTTTTATCTAACTATAATTGTATGAGTAGCGTACCTATTTGTGATGAGACTCAAGTTTTCTTTGAACTGTTCAGCAACTGTTTCATCTGAGACCAGGGATCCGTAAAAGGAGCCAGTTATTAATTCATTCCGGCTGTCGAATATAACCTCTGACCATTCTAAGTCACAGGAACTATCTGCTTCAATGTCGCTTGTGAGCTGAAACACACATTACATTATTTTTCCTTAAGTTGCATCATTACAATTACGGCTTTTCCCTCCAAAACCTAGGATGTTTTCTCTGTGACCCTGTAAATACCAGAGCTAAACAATGTAGAACAGCAACGTAAGTTACAAGCATAGCATTCTGTATTACTTCGTTTCCTTATTTCTAACATTCTAAAATTGTACGTCGACTTTAGATGACATGTCAGTCATAGATGTTCTTATCTCTATTTAGCGAACATATTTTCAGTCATGTTTTGAACATTGCCAGTTATTAATTCATTCCGGCTGTCGAATATAACCTCTGACCATTCTAAGTCACAGGAACTATCTGCTTCAATGTCGCTTGTGAGCTGAAACACACATTACATTATTTTTCCTTAAGTTGTACTTTTTGTTTATGATGTCGTGCAGATCATTACAATTACGGCTTTTCCCTCCAAAACCTAGGATGTTTTCTCTGTGACCCTGTAAATACCAGAGCTAAACAATGTAGAACAGCAACGTAAGTTACAAGCATAGCATTCTGTATTACTTCGTTTCCTTATTTCTAACATTCTAAAATTATACGTCGACTTTAGATGACATGTCAGTCATAGATGTTCTTATCTCTATTTAGCAAACATATTTTCAGTCATGTTTTGAACATTGCCAGTTATTAATAATTCCGGCTGTCGAATATAACCTCTGACCATTCTAAGTCACAGGAACTATCTGCTTCAATGTCGCTTGTGAGCTGAAACACACATTACATTATTTTTCCTTAAGTTGTACTTTTTGTTTATGATGTAGTGCAGATCATTACAATTACGGCTTTTCCCTCCAAAACCTAGGATGTTTTCTCTGTGACCCTGTAAATACCAGAGCTAAACAATGTAGAACAGCAACGTAATTTACAAGCATAACATTCTGTATTACTTCGTTTCCTTATTTCTAACATTCTAAAATTGTACGTCGACTTTAGATGACATGTCAGTCATAGATGTTCTTATCTCTTTTAGCGAACATATTTTCAGTCATGTTTTGAACATTGTCCCGCTACACTTTATTAACTAATGTTTCGCCGCTAGGGATATCGGATTTTAGAGAGTAAATTAATGTGGAGTATGTCGTTCTTCTTTTCAAACATTCACATTCCCACTTCTTCTTTCCTTGTTGTCTTTTGGGCATGCAGTTGTAGTAATTAAAGTAGCCACAAACGCAGTGATCAAGAAGAAATGATTAGCTTACATTCGCGTTCTCTTTACATCGTTCCTTTCTTGTTGCTCCCACGCCGATGGACTGTTTCTATTGCAATCAGTAAGCGTGGAAGGAAGCTACCCTACAGACAGAGGGATTTATATTTATACTTGGCAGAACTAATTACATACTGACATAATCGTCGGTATTGCTTTCGTTTCCGAAAAGTTATAAATATTTCGATTTCGGAAAAGGAGCTCTGTATTTCGCCAAGATGTCGAAGAAGAAGGTCCCTTACGTACTGGTTGTATCGAGTAAGATGTGGAGACGGCGGTTTGAAAGCGGACAGAAGTAGTACGAGGAAGGGCGTCCCTCACCTAAGGGATCGCTACAAAGTTACCTGGCGAAGGGGAAAGTGTGGCAAATGTCCGGCGTGGCAAATGTCCGGCATTCGTTCTATCATCCTGTCCCTTCTTGTCAGAGTTTTCCACACATTCATCGTAGTGTCCTGCGAGCTGATCAGGATGGTAGCGGACGCTATCTCCAATTGTGAAGTAGCTCGTCCGTCTTGTAGACCTGGTGCCTGAGAATACAAGCTGGAATATAAGGAAACTCGGTGAGGAAAAAGGACGAGGAACTCTGAATGATAACTGAGACTGAACAACGAAGTAGGATTGGAAACTATTGTCGAATCCTACGAGGGACTAAACCATTGACTATGTTGTGCAAGTCTGCATGTACCCTGGGCAGCTAAGTGCCACGAGAAACTAAGTTCCGTTCTGCGGGCAGAATAATGCAGGTCCAGCGTCTGAGGCAGACAGGACGAAAACCCATAGCAGCGCCGGCGGCGCCTCCCAAGCGATCACGCGCTGTCCTCTGACCTCGGCTCCATCCAGAAGCTTCTATGCTGCTGGTCACACTACCCTTATGACAAAGATACAATTCCTCATACTTCTAGCGTCCCTGCTGACATTAGGTTACTCCTTTACTGGCACACCTTCTTCAACATTTTCCCCTCGTTAGCGACACATATGCGACACTATTCATTCGCGACACATACGCGAGATCATTTCCTCGCCTGTTCTGCGGAGAACCTCAACATTGCTTACCTTATCAATCCACCTATCTTCAACATTCTTCTGTAGCACAACACCTCAAACCCTTCGATTCTTTTCTGTTCCAGTTTACTCACAGCCCAAGTTTCACTACCATACAGCACAGTGCTCCAAACGTACATTCTCAGAAATTTTGTTACTCAAATTACGCCTGATGTTTGATACTAGTAGACTTCTTTTGGCCAAGGGTGCCCTATTTGCCTGTACAACTGTGCTCCTTGATTCCTCTGCAATGCATTATTTTGCTTCCAAGATATCAGTATTCGTTTAACCAGCCAGGGTAGCCGAGAGCGCTAACGCGCTGCTTCCTGGACTCGGGTAGGCGCGCTGGCCCCGGATCGAATCCGCCCGGCGGATTAACGACGACGGCCGGTGTGCCGGCCAGCCTGGATGTGGTTTTTAGGCGGTTTTCCACATCCTACTATGTTAATATCGGGCTGGTCCCCACGTCCCGCCTCAGTTACACAACTCGCAGACATTTGAAACACATTCACACTATTTCACGATTTGCACTAGATGCAGACAGCTGATGTACACAAATTCCGTCGCGGGGGGTATGGGGTGGCGGCAGGAAGGGCATCCGGCCACTCCTTAAAATTCACCATTCCACATCCGTACTTAACCCTGCCGACGCTGCGCACAATGCGGGATAAAGGCAGTAGCCAAAGAAAGAAAGAATAGCAGTATTTGTTTACTTCGTGACCATTGGTTCTGATATGAAGTTTCGCGCTGTTCTCATTTCTGCTACTTCTCATTACTTTCGTCTTTCTTAGATTTAGTCTCAATCCATATTCGGTACTCATTAGATTGTTCATTCTATCCAACAGATCCTACAACTCTTCTTCACTTACACCGAGGATAACAATGTCATCAGCAAATCTTGTAATTGATATTCTTTCACTCTGAATTTTAATCCCACTCTTGAACCTTTCCTTTATTTGCATCATTACCTCTACGATGTTCAGTTTGAACAGTCATGGTGAAACACTGCATCCCTGTCTTACACCCTTTTTACTCCGAACACTTCGTTTTTGGCCTTCCATTCTTATTTTTCCTATAGCCTCCATCGATTTTCTGAGAATTTAGCCGCGCGGTGTAGCCGTGCGGTCTCAGGCGCCTTGCCGCGGTTCGCGCGGCTACCCTCGTCGGAGGTTCGAGTCCTCCCTGGGGCATGGGTGTGTGTGTTATCGTTAGTGTAAGTTAGTTTAAGTTACATTAAGTAGTGTGTAAGCCTAGGGACTGATGACTTTAGCAGTTTGGTGCAATAGGAACTTACCACAAATTTATAATTTGAGAATTTCGAACATTTCGTACTATTTTACACTGCCGAACGGCTTTTCTAGGTCAACAGATCCTATGAATGTGATCTGATTTTTCTTAGAGCAAAACTTATCGTTATACAACAGTTCCTTAATTTTCTTTTCCATAGTTATTCTCTTCAGTAACTTCCATTCCTGAGCTCTTAAGCTGACTGAGCGATAGTTCTCGTAATTACCTGTCCTTAGTATCACCGGGGTGGTGTGGGTGATATTTTTCTGAAATTCTGATAGAATTCTACAAACCAACTTGAATAGTGGTTTCGTTGCGACTTCCCCCAACGATTTCGTGAATTCGGTAGGGTTGTTGTCTATCTCTTCTGCCTTATTTCATCTCCAGTCTCAAATACCAGATCCCCATATATTTTCCATATCAACCCCCAACGGGCCACAATAGTTCACGATTGCTTTGCAGAACATTCTGGACAATTCGAGCGAATGATTTAGTCAGTTATATCGCCCGAAGAATCCCACCAAACATTTATGGGACATAATCTACAGGTCAATTTGTGCACAAAATCCTGCACCGGCAACGCTTTTGCTATTATCGCCGGCTATAGAGGCCGCATGATTCAATATTTTTGCAGCCGAATTCCAATGGCTTGTTGAGTCCATGACACGTCGAGTTGCTGCATTTTGCAAAAGAAAGTCCGACACGATCTTACGAGGTATGCTACGACTTTTGTCATCTCTGTCTATAGCAAGAGATAGCGAGCGTTACAGGGGGTCATAACGCATGACCGTGAAACATGTTCGAAGCTTGCTTAGAACAGTCAGCGACGGAGATTCGACACGGAAGAGGGAGAGCGTGCGTGCGGTTGGCTTTGGCTGCACCCGCTCAGGGCTCGGCCGGCGGCGCGCTCGGTGACGTCAGCCGGTGGGCGGCGCCGGGGCCGTTTCTCGCGGGGGCGGTGCTGGGCCGCGCGGCCGTAAAGCCCGCCGACGACAACTCCTGATAATCGCATTAGGTGCGGGTGCGGTCGCAGCTATTAATCCGGCCAGACTGAAATACGCGCAGGCCGCGTCCGCAGCCTAACCGCGTTACGACGCGCGTCACATTTCACGCACGCAATCCCGCGCCCTGCGGACTTGCCGTGTCAGCGACGGATTGGCACGGGAAGCGGCCGCAAATTACTGTGTTGTTCACCGACGGACGAAGGGATGCGATTTCGTGGCAGGTTTGCGACTGGATCGAAAATTTCCTGACAAGCAACTCATTGGATGGCGAAACATCTACAGACGCTGAAGTAACATCCAGTGTGCCCAGAGGAAATATAATGCGACTGTTGCTGTTCGTGTTTTACGTTAATGAATTAGCGAACAGCAGTAGCTGCGGTAGCACCTCGAGCCTTGTGTCTGGAAGCTTCGTGTCTGGTGAACTAAGAGGGGCGTTCAGTAAGTAATGCAACACATTTTCGTTCCGAGAGCTGGTTGGTTTTATTCAAGATTCCAATACGCCACATTATTCCCAGCTCTTCTGGCTACAAAACCTTATTTTTCAAATAATCTAGGTTCAATGCGACTGCCTTACACCATCTTACTGGGAGGTCCAGTACAACCACAAGGTACCACTCTACTGATGGACGTCAGAGCCAACGTCTTGCCATCAATAACCTCGGCATTATCCACGTACTGATTCTCGCTTGATGCAACATTCATTGCGCCATACAGATGGAAGTTAGAACGTGCGAAATCCACGCTGTAGTGTAGATAAAGAAACAACAGTCCAAGGACTTTGGTGCGCAGACTTGGAAAACGCATTGCGTCGTCATCGAGAAGTTCGTTTGCATTTTCTTCAATTTCCTGAGGATAGCACAACACCCTTCAGAGTTGATCGTTGCACCGTGATGGAGGACATCAAATCCCTTCAGAGTCCCAGAAAACCGACGCCATGACTTTACTGGCTAAGGGAACGCCTTTGAACTTTTTATTCGGAGGAGAGGTTATACGGCGCCACTCCATGGGTTGCCGTCTCTGTTTCCGGTCGAAGTACTGAACCCATGTTTTATAGCCAGAGACTATGTTCGACAAGAAATAATCACGCTCAGTCTCGTAAAGCGCAAGCAGTTCCGCACAGACGGTCATTCATGGCTCTCTGTTAGCAGCGAGGAACCTAGCGGTCACACACTTTTGAGAACCCCAACTGGTGGGAGAGTGTGTCAGCACTACCAACAGAGACGTCCAGTTGAGTACTGAGGTATTTCACTGCGATCCGTCAGTCGCCTCAAATGAGAGTGTCCACACGTTCGAGCACTGTAAGAGTCACAACTGCGTGCGACCGGCTGGTACGCGGTAGAAAGCGCAGGTTTGCACGACCTTGTTTCGATTATCAAAAACGCCTCGCCCAACGACTTACCGTGCTTATGTTCACTGCTAGGTCTCCGTACACATTCTCAAAGCGGCTATAAATATCTGTGATGCACTGGTTTGCCGCGGAAAGAAACCAAATGACATGTCTCTCCTCGGAATGCACCTCCGTTAAAAAAGATCATTTTGAAAGCTACACTACTGGCCATTAAAATTGCTACAGCACGAAGATGACGTGCTACAGACGCGAAATTTAACCGACAGGAAGAAGATGCTGTGATTTGCAAATGATTAGCATTTCAGAGCATTCAAACAAGGTTGGCGCCGGTGGCGACACCTACAACGTACTGACATGAGGAAAGTTTCCAACCGATTTCTCATATACAAACAGCGGTTGACCAGCGTTGCCTGGTGAAACGATGTTGTGGTGGCTCGTGTAAGAAGGAGAAATGCATACCATCACGTTTCCGACTTTGATAAAGGTCGGGTTGTAGCCTATCGCGATTGCGGTTTATCGTATCGCGACATTGCTGCTCACGTTGGTCGAGATCCAATGACTGTTAGCAGAATATGGAATCGGTGGGTTCAGGAGGGTAATACCGAATGCCGTGCTGGATCCCAACGGCCTCGTATCACTAGCAGTCGAGATGACAGGCATCTTATCCGCATGGCTGTAACGGATCGTGCAGCCACGTCTCGATCCCTGAGTCAACACATGGGGACGTTTGCAAGACAACAACCATCTGCACGAACAGTTCGACGACGTTTGCAGCAGCATGGACTATCAGCTCGGAGACCATGGCTGCGGTTACCCTTGACGCTGCATCACGGATAGGAGCGCTTGCGATGGTGCATTGATCGCACTTTGAACAGTGGACGTTACATTTGAGATGTGTTACGACCCGTGGCTCTACCCTTCATTCGATCCCTGCGAAACCCTACATTTCAGCAGGACAATGCAAGATCACATGTTACAGGTCCTGTACGGGCCTTTCTGGATACAGAAAATGTTCAACTGCTGCTGTGGCCAGCACATTCTCCAGATCTCTCACCAATTGGAAACGTCTGGTCAATGGTGGCCGAGCATCTGGCTCGTCACAATACGCCAGTCACTACTCTTGATGAACTGTGGTATCGTGTTGAAGCTCCATGGGCAGCTGTACCTGTACACGCCATCCAAGCTCTGTGTAACTCAATGCCCTGGCGTATCAAGGCCGTTATTACGGCCAGAGGGGGTTGTTCTGGGTACTGATTTCTCAGGATCTACGCACCCAAATTGCGTGAAACTGAAATCACATGTCAGTTCTAGTATAATATATTTGTCCAATGAATACCCGTTTACCATCTGCATTTCTTCTTGGTGTAGCATTTTCAATGGGCAGTAGTGTATGTATAGCGCCAGCACCTACCGGAACTTAATGAAAGTACAGGAGCTGAAGCGGGAATATTTCACGAAGTCTCACAATAATCCGTGCATTTTTCAACCGAAAGTGGAAGAAAAAAGAAATTGTTGCAGTGCTTATTGGACGACTCTCGTAATTCCCACACACATGCCCTACAGTAGCGATGGGAGGCACACACCTGCGGAGGGATGTTAGCGCCTGACAGAGGTTACTTCAGCAGTTCATTTTTTTTTTTTTTTTTCCAACGGGTGCCGAAGTGCGTGCTGACGGATGACCACTATAATTTCAGTCAGCAGCATTCGCACTTGAACCGAAGAGGAGACGTGCGCGCCGAAACGTGAAACACGGTTTGCAGGCCGTGCTTGCCCGCTCCGTCGCGGCCGATCATCGGAGCCGTTTTGTCGGCGGCGCTCCGGGGTGACGTGTTCCGCGGTGAGATATCTCGGGCCAGCAGCGCTACGGCGGCTTGGCACGGCTCTGCGCCGGCCCGGCTAAATGACTCGGAAGTATTGCTCGCGGGGCCCGTCATTCGGTTAGGCTAATGCCGGCGGGAGGAGGCTAAAAATCACAGCGAAGGCGGTGGAGGAGTCGTCGCCCACTAACCGGATTAGCGCCCGGTCACCGCGCGATTAATACCGGCAGAGCCGGGCGCTAACACGGTTAGGCAAATGCTAGCTGCCGCTGGCCCCGTCCCGCGCCCCGCATACATTAGTCGTCGCCGCTGTGCCTCATCGCTGTGAGAAGGAACAACTGCGCATTAAGATAAATAGCCCGCGTCGCATGCTTTTAGCCTTCGCTAGAGTTCCGCCCAACGGTTTCATAGTGTTGGTACACTACGCAAACGAATTAGTAAATGGTAGGATTACGGGTAGTGTTGGTAGCATTGATAGAAGAAGAGCATAAACGAATGTGTAAGAAAGAAATTGTTTCCACAATGAGATTTTCACTCTGCAGCGGAGTGTGCGTTGATATGAAACTTCCTGGCAGATTAAAATTGTGTGCCGGACCGAGACACGAACTCTGGACCTTTGCCTATGGCGTGCAAGTGCTCTACCAACTGAGTTACCCAAGCACGACTCACGCCCCGTCCTCACAGTTTTACTTCTGCCAGTACCTCGGCTCCTACCTTCCAAACTTTACAGAAGCTCTCCTGCGAGTCTCGGTCCGGCACACAGTTTTAATCTGCCAGGAAGTTTCATATCAGCGCACACTCCGCTGCAGAGTGAAAATCTCATTCTGGAAACATCCCCCAGGCTGTGGCTAAGCCATGTCTCCGCAGTATCCTTTCTTTCAGGAGTGCTAGTTCTCCAAGGTTCCCAGAAGAGCTTCTGTAAAGTTTGGAAGGTAGGAGACGAGATACTGGCAGAAGTAAAGCTGTGAGGACCGGGCGTGAGTCGTGCTTCGGTAGCTCAGTTGGTAGAGCACTTGCCCGCGAAAGGCACAGGTCCCGAGTTCCACTCTCGGTCCGGCACACAGTTTTAATCTGCCAGGAAGTTTCAAGAAATTGTTTGTTTGCTTGTTTGCTTTGCACATTGAATCGATGTTTCATGTATTTTTGTTCTACAGTTTTTTTTTTTCGTTTTCCGAACGCTGTATGATAAATATGCACTGTTTATTTTTACTACAACATCCCTCTATTTCACGTTACAAATCAAGAATTTTCGAAGAAAACCTGAATTAAACACTGACAGTTTCAATTTTTCTATAAATACTATTTATTTTCAAGTGAGACACTGGAGGATAACAATGTACGAAAAAATGTTCCGTAGGTTAAACAGTCTTTTACATATCATCGCTCAGTTTGTAGACGGTTCACCGCTTCCAGCTTTTAGGGGCATCTTGTAAGACACTAATCGCATTAGAAAGCGATCGTTATGGGGTAACTCACGATGGGTATGCTAAGCACCTAACGTACTGGTAACGTGGGTACCAATGCAACCGACCAAAGACATTAGGAAAACTACCGTAATCTCCGCTTACTTACGATAGCCTACAGTAGTCTCACAGCTGTAGCCCTCACTATCCGCCTCGTCTTCACTATCCGGTTCGGTGCTTCAATACGAAAGCAACAGAACACAATCCCAAATGTCCGAGGTTAGATGTCCACTATGATCATAATTTTTTATCTGGCACTTGCCGCTCATTTGACCTCTAATAAGGTGTCCCAGGGTTCAAAAATGGTTCAAATGGCTCTGAGCACTATGGGACCTAACTTCTGGGGTCATCAGTCCCCTAGAACTTAGCACTACTTAAACCTAACTAACTAAGGACATCACACACATCCATGCCCGAGACAGGATTCGAACCTGCGACCGTAGCGGTCGCCCGGTTCCAGACTGTAGCGCCTAGAACCGCTCGGCCAACGCGGCCGGCTGTCGCAGGGCGACTGGTCAATATTGAGGAATATGATCACTCGAAGCAAAAAAGTCCACTAAACATGGGATCTAAAATGCGTACTTTAAGAGATCTGAGCACTTCTTCATCTTCGGTATTGTTAAACAAATTTCTTCTACTGTAAGGTCTTTGCTTTCCATATTTTGGGAGGAGATAGTACGAACCACAACAAAAAAAAATTGTCTGGGAAAATATGGGCTCTAAAATGCATGCCTTAAGAGCTATGAACATTTGTTTAGTAGATGATATGTGTTTCGTAGTAACGAAGATGAACAAGTGTTGACAGCTCTTTAACGTATACCCTTTACAGCCCATGTTTGCTGGACATTTCTTTATTGTTTTGGCCCATACTACCACCTCTCAAAATATGGGAAGCAAAGAGTTTGCAATAGAAGAGATTTGCGTCACATTATCGAAAATTAAGTACTCATAGCTGTTAAGGTACGCCTTTTAGAGCCAATGTTTAGTAGACTTTTTTTGCTTCGAATGATCGTCACTGTCATATTCGTTAGTCTTGGCCATTCCTCCCGGGACGCTATATCAAGAAAGGCTAAGCTGTGCCCTGGTTTGGAGTCTGCGTTAACTCTTTAGTTAAAACTCATTTTACACATATTTGTGAAATAAAAGCTCAAGAACTCTCTTCGATCATGACAAATAATTACATTCTCAGTAACATCAAACCAGTCATAATGCTGATGACTGAGAAAGAAAAGAGAGAGAGAGAGTAGGCAGAGTGTGAAAACCGGAGTCTTCACACAGCCTGCTCCTCTCGAATAGCACCACGGAAGTCGCCAGTAACACATATCCAACGGTCGGACCGCCACCAACAGCTTCACATGCAGCACTTCATGAGACACTGCGGAGAGGTTATGGGATTTAACGCTGGACAACTTTACCCGACCCTTTCTCATCCACACGCAGGCCAGATACCGTCGGTGAGAAAATCTTCTACGACGAGGATTCGAAGCGCCTAGCGTCGAGTGGAGCGCCTCTGTCTCCTCGGTAGATACTGGACAGATAACACTACTCCACTGCGGACGCGCCTGGGTAAAGTGGCTGAAAACAGCGCTCTGCACGCCGGGAGGGCTTACTTTCTAATCACGGACAAACAGGCGGCTGACGCCTGCCACCCCCCGCACAACACGCGTCCTCATTAGGGGCGCACCAGCCCTGCTGGCTACAAAGGGGTGGCCACCCCTGACGCCCGGGGAGCCACCCCAGCCCCTAATGGACGTGCGAAACTGCCCCGTTATTGAGGACGCGATAGCAAATACCACATGCTGGCCATTCTCACGCGGGGGGCGTCTGCTCTCGCTCCCGTCTCACCGACGTATCATCTTGTCGGCTCACGCCTGGCTACTGTTACGTCTTTCACCGCGGGCCACTCTCACAGCGCTGCATTCCAAGTTTAAATACACATTATCTCGTAATGGATACAAAATATTACTACAAGAAACATAGATGTGATATTCAGTCATGCAGGAGGCAGGCGACCATTACTATAGTAGTAATTCAATAATCATCACTTAACACTTCCGGACTGAAATGCCGTAGTTCATACGTAAGATTCTCCCCTGACGTTTCGCCTTCGACTGCGGAAGGCATCCTCCGAGGACAATCGGCGAACTGCAACGAGAGCGTGAGTGAGCGGCGTATATATAAGCCATCCAGAGGGCGCCGCTGTCAATCATGTCACGTCGTCTGTGCTATGATCTCTGGTATTGCCAACTTTCTCAATTGAAATTAATCGATGGTCACGCTGTTGGTGCAATGTTGACATCCATATCTTATCCAGCTTAATGCCTTCACCTTTTCTATTGCCGCGCGGTATTAGCCGAGCGGTTTGTGGCGCTGCAGTCATGGACTGTGCAGCTGATCCCGGCGGAGGTTCGAGTCCTCCCTCGGGCATGGGTGTACGTGTTTGTCCTAGGATAATTTAGGTTAAGTAGTGTGTAAGCTTAGGGACTGATGACCTTAGCAGTTACGTCCCATAAGATTTCACACACATTTGAACTTTTTTTTCTATTAAAATTATTGCAGTGTTTGGCAATCTCATTGGCCTCTCTGTACATTCGCGCATAATAATGCGACGTCTTTGCTGTGACGGTCGTCTCACTAAACTTTATTTCATGATCACCTTCCCCGAAACACATGTTCCGCTACAGCCGATTTATCAATCTGTCCGAGGCGACAGTTCCTTTTATTTTCACCCAGACGGGTGTTGACGCTTTTTTGGTGTGCCTATATAGACCTTTCCACAACTGCACGGAATTTTATAGACACCTGGTGTAGCTAGAGGATGTCGTTTATCTTTAGCGTATCTTAAACATTCTTTTATTTTCGTGGTGGGTCTGAAAACAGTTTCCACATCGTACTTGCTTAAAATTTTTGCAATGTGATCAGTGACCTTACTGACAAATGGTAAGAACACTTTCCCCTTGGGTTGGTGTCGATCCTCGTCCTTCCTGGTTGTCAGTCTAGGGCGTAGTGCACGATCTACTTCTCTGGTGCAATACTCATTCTTCTTGAAGGTCGCTCTAAGGTGTTCAGTCTCATCATCTCACCCCGGAAGTGTTAAGTGATAACAACACCTGCCGTGAGAGCCTTCATTCTATGATCAGTAACTCAATAGTTCTGCATTCAGGCTGACTGAATAGCAAAGGTAAAAATCAGACGTCAGGCAAGGCATAGCTTTATTGTTCATATGACTCGTTTCGGAATTTATCCATTATCAGATATCCAGGAGCAATTGCTACATGTAAATATGGCGTTTCAAGTTGTGTGGGATACAAATATTCGCAGACTAAGATGAAAAATGAATGTTGTTTAGGTTTATTCAGTGTACTTCATCAGCGTCTGATGTAACAAGTGAATTTCAGATGGCTGGGAGCGGGCATTGACTGAAATCAATGAGGACAGTTGAAAATTTGTGCCGGACCGGCATTCAGGCCAGGGTCACCTGCTTATTAGGCAGCTGTGCTGAGCAATGCGCCATCCGCCACTGCTTTTGTCCTCACAACCCAGTCAGGGTGAATGCAGAACTACTGATTATTAGCAGGAAACTTGGAGAGAAGTTGTTGCAAACAAAGGTTTATCGGAACCGTTGACCTAGGCTTCGACAGTTGTAAAATTGTCTTCTTCAGAAGGTATAATGAACCCTAAAAAAATACATTAGTGGTTACAAAAGTATTTTAAACAAAACAAAGAAGTAACAACTGTAGATAAAAATTGTAACATGAGAGTACTTACATGTTACATCACATACTGATAAAGTACATTAACTAATGCCAAACGGCTCTTGTCATTTTGAGGCATTCATCTTACAAACACAAATAACTGCAAGCCATGACTTAAGACAAGCAACAGTATTTCAGATGTGAGGGTAAATGTCAAGTGTAAGAAGTTTTATACACATTAAAACATAATGGTAGCATCTGGATTATGCCAGTGTGCTATGGCAAATAACAAGAGCAAGAGCCTGTCAATTTGGGTATTTGACCAATTTTCAGGAGGGAATCCACAAATATTCTTCAGCACCTACCCTGTCTACCGTGTAGACAAACGTGCGATCGTTACTCCAACCAGAAAGACATGCAAGCTAACATCCGTTCGTGAACAGAAATAGTAGGAAACCTAATATACGATCTACAAAATACACTTTCTTTGTACTTACTTGTTCATTAGCTATGTAAAGGTAGATTCGCCTCTGTATAAATGAACTATCGTCCCTTGATGCATTATACCGCTCCGTAATGGTTAGAGATAGTTACCACTTTTGAGAGCTGTCCTTATTGTTACCTCTGCGATTTCATCTGACTCTCACGTTTTTTTTTTTTTTTTTTACTTACACTGAACTTCTCGTGTAGTGCGACGTTAATCTCGATAGCTGATCTCAATGACATGGTGAAGAGTTTGTTCGTTTCGCTGACGGAAGATGTACGCAAGCGCTGTGCTACATTCGCAATGCGCAAAACCTCTCCAGCCTTGCAGCGTAAAGGCAGCAAGAGAAAACGTCTTCAGTTTTCATCCCAGATAAAATACACTGTAATTCCACTCCCACACACACTGTCACTCTTCTTCGAACTCAATTACCTCTGTCCCTTGTCTACCTCCCTGCAACACTTCTTCTCTCTCTCTCTCTCTTCCCTTTTCTCTCTGCCCCTCTTTCTCATTTCTTTGCTCTCTTTGTCTCTCTTCTCTTCCAGGCTTCTCTCTCTCTCTATATCTTTTATTGCTATTTCCTTCTTCCCTTCCTTCATCCCTCAATTTCTTTATCTTCACATTTTCTCTTTCCCTCTCTCTTTAAAAAAGAACAAACGATTTCCATCCCAATCCAAACTTACTTTTAATGACTTGTCGTTAACGGACCGATGGAGCGTTACAGCTTAATCTTCCTTCCTTCGTTCGTCTGAATAACATAGTCTAGATTACAAGTTTTATTATATTTTCGATAACCGGTTTCAGACACTGTAGGACATCTTCAGATCTAAAAATTCGTTGATTATCGGAAATATAATAAAACTAAAAGTGGTGCTGAAGATTGTGTTATCCAACCAATAACAGACCACTGGTGCCTCCAAGACTTTTAGTAGTTCCTTCTACCCTCCCTTCCTTCCTGCTCCTTCCTGTTTCCTCTCACTCTACTGCCTTCCCTGCCCCCTCACTCCCCCCCTCCTCCTCTCTCTCTCTCTCTCTCTCTCTCTCTCTCTCTCTCTCTCTCTCTCTCTCTCTCACCCCTCACTCCATCCTCTGTAAGTTGCTCTTCTCTCACAGTATCTCTTTTACACTTATTTCTACTTCTCTCTTATTATTGTCTCTCATTCTTTCATTCTCAGAGACATTCTTCTCCTTTCCTTGACATTCTCTCTCTCTCTCTCTCTCTCTATTGTTCTCTGTCATCCTACCTCCTGTCTATGCGTTACTCTTCCCTCATACTACCTCTCACTTTACATATATTTCTACTCCTAACTCCCATACTTTCATCTCTTATTAGGTCTTTATCCCACACAGTGTTCTTCTTTCCTTAACTCACTTTTCTTGTCACTCCCCCTCCCCCCCCCCCCTCTCTCTCTCTCATAAACACACACACACACAAACAGAGAGAGAGGGAAAGAGAAGAGAGTGACGTAAATATCGGTAAGGGAGGCCGGGGGCAGCAACGCTAGGGTACCGCAGACGCTAATCGTCCCGCACCGCCTCAGCACAGCTGAGGGTATTAGCTCGGGCAATAAGCCGCCGGTGAGCGCGGATAATATGGCTGCGCCCGCGGCATTCCTCGCGCCTGACTCACACACACACACACACACACACACACACACAATGGCCGGCAAATCTCCTTACGCAGGAATTCCAATCTAGCACCCGCCGCCAGCCGGGCCCCTGCCGATATTTATCAGCGCGCCACACCGCCAGAATTAGGGGCGCGGCTGCCGCCACCCCCTCTGATTGGTCTCCGTTATTGGGGGCGTCAGGCCGCAGCGTGTCCACGTCCTGGTCGCCTCGGCCAGACAGCTCTGCTTACGTCTGTGTCTCTGTCACCTCCACTAACTCGGCAACGGCGGACAAATTACCACGGAGCTACACTTTATCGTTGGGGTTGCAGTCCTCACATCAGCCATACCCATGCGTTCGCAGGCTAACCTGAAGGTCAAGAGTCTTTCATAAAAGGCCTAGTACCTGGTTGTGGCTTTGCCTCCAGTAGAGCACAAATACCAGAGAACAATTGAATTCTAGAAGGTCGAACAAGAGCGACTGAAACCGTCATGTATAAGATGCGAGTGCTAGGTTGGTTGCTTTCAGCACAGATTTGTGGAACGGAGATAGTGCCATTTCGATGTGGACACGAAGTCGAAACGTTAACACTTTGACAGCCAACCACAACAACTGACGGGACATGAAAATTACGGCTGACTGCCCGTCCCGTCATTGCCGATACACTACTTTGTCCACTTTTAAATACGAAATCACTTAAATGGACGGGCTCTATCGGTCTTCATTGCTTTACGAGGGACAAATCATTTATAGAACAGTGATGAAAATGGCCGGCACTCAAAGAAACGGCAGGATTTTCGTGGGCGGCAGTCAAACTGCTGACATCGTCATGACATCATATACTGCGCTGCGGTTCTTGTTGGTTCTTCAGCCTTTTAATTTAATACCAACCTTTTATTAATTTCGAAATGCAGATGCGATAGTTCGTGTGTTGCTTTACTGCACGCTGGAATATATTGTAGCTTACTGTAACAGATTAAGTAACATTACTAAGTACTGGTGTCGAGTTCAAATTTTTCATATAATTCACATTTCATTAGTGGCTCTGAGCACTATGGGACTTAACATCTCAGGTCATCAGTCCCCTAGAACTTAGAACTACTTAAACCTAACTAACCTAAGGACATCACACACATCCATGCCCGAGGCAGGATTCGAACCTGCGACCGTAGCGGTCGCGCGGCTCCAGACTGTAGCGCCTAGAACCGCTCGGCCACCAGCGGCCGGCCACATTTCATTAGTCTTTTCCAGTTGGCTCACAGAGTATCCACAATAATAACTTGAGCCAGTGACGTCTACCTTCTTTTAAATAAGTGCTCCAACAGAGAATTGTACATAGTTTCTCTTTCTTTTACATCTTGAATGAGAAGCGAAGGTGAGGCGGCAGCAAAGATGTTGCTGCTGAAATGTACTGCTAAGCTTTACAGAAGGTCAAAATTTAGAACGAACCTCAATGCGAGGTGCTTTTAATAGTTTCCACAACGAAATTCTGTCTCTACATCTTGCAGAAAATCGAAAAGGATTCTGGTCGTATATAAAGTACACCAGCCACATCGCGCGATCACAACGGTGAAGCAGAATTACTAAACACGTTTTTTTCCGAAATTCCTTCACCAAAGAATACGAAGTAAATATTCGCACTCAATGGCGAAGTTATAAGTGCAACTCGAAACAAGAGCAACTGCCAACACGAGTAGCTTAGCTGTGTATATATTCGGTATAGCGAAGCAGCTTAAATCACTTAATGAAGGGAAGTCTTTCGGTGCAGGTAGGGTACCAATTAAGCTCGTTTCAGAGTATGCTGATACGACAGCGCCATACTTGGTAATCATATACACCCGCTTGCTCGTCAAAAGATCAATACCTAAGGACTGGAAAGGTGCACAGGTCACACCAATATTCCAAAAAGGAAACAGCAGTAATCTGAATTACTGACCAATATCATACCTGAAGTAGGATTTTGGAACGTATACTGTGTTCAGACATTATGAATTATCTCGAAAAAAATGATTTATTGGCAAGTAGGGAATACGGATACAGAAAATATGGCTCTTGTGGAACACAAGTAGCTCTTTATTCTCACTAAGTAATGAGTGTTGTCGATAGTTGATGTCAGGTTGGTTCTATATGTTTAGATTTCCAGAAGGCTTTTGACACCGCTCCTCACAAGTGATTTCTAATCATGTTTCTTTTCTACTTCTTAGCTGTGGGACTGAATTCCTGGTTTCCTGTCACAGAGGTTATAGTTCGCCGTAGTTGATGTAAAGTCATTGAGTAAAACAGAAGTAATATCTGGCGTTCCCATGCTGTTCCTGACCTGTATAAACGATTTGAGGAAACAATATGAGCAGCCCTTTGATTTTTTGCTGCTAATGCTGTGTTTTACTGTCTTGTAAAACCGTCAGCTGATCAAAACCAACTGCACAACGATTTAGACAAGATACCTGTACGGTGTGAAAAGTGGCAATTGACTCTAAATAGTGAAAACTACGAAGCTACCCACATGAATACCAAAAGGAACCTGCGAAATTTTGGTTATACGAAAAATCACACAAGCCTAAAAGCTGTCAATTCAATTAAATACTTATGGTAACAGTTACGAATAATTTGAATACGATCAGTCGCGCGGGATTAGCCGAGCGGTCTTAGGCGCTGCAGTCATGGACTGAGCGGATGGTCCCGGCGGAGGTTCGAGTCCTCCCTCGGGCATGGGTACGTGAGTTTGTCCTTAGCATAATTTAGGTTAAGTAGTGTGCAAGCTTAGGGACTGATGACCTTAGCAGTTAAGTCCCATAAGATTTCACACACATTTACACATTTGACCGAACGATCACATAAATATTGTTGTGGGAAAACTGAACCAAAGACTGCTATTTACTGGCACAACATTTGGAAAATGCAACAGCTCTACTAAAGAGACTGTCTACACCACGTTGGTCCATCCTCTACTACAGTATTACAGAGCGGTATGGGATCCTTACCAGATATGACTGACGGAGGACATCGAAAATGTTTAAAGAAGGACAACTTGCCTCGTACTATCGCGAAATAGAGGAGAGGGTGCCGCTGATATGATATACGAATTGGGTTGGCAATAAGTAAAACAAAGACGATTTTTGTTGCGGTGGAATTTCAATGACCAACTTTCTCTTCCGAATACGAAAATGTTTTGTTGGCGCCCACCTAGATACGGAGAAATATCAACATAATAAAATAAGAGAAATCAGATGTCACACGGAAATATTTAAGTGTTCGGTTTTCCAACGCGCTGTTCGAGAGTTGGCAGAGGATTAGCCCGAAGGTGGTTCGATGAACCCGCTGCGAGGCACTTGAGGACTCATCATGTAGGTGTAGACGCAAACGATCGCGAAAGCAGAAAACATGAATGGTGTGAATTGCTCACCTAAACGTGTTCAAGGTGGATGGGAGGTGATTACCTGCTGTGGACGACAGATCGAACACGTTTTCTGGCTTCACAGGTAGAACTGGCCATCCACATGGCGTTGTGTAAGGCGAGGCAGAAACAGAAATAGGCTTCCCTCCACTGGGAAATAAAATAAAGGTTCAAATGGCTCTGAGCACTATGGGACTTAACTTCTGTGGTCATCAGTCCCCTAGAACTTAGAACTACTTAAACCTAACTAACCTAAGGACATCACACACACCCATGCCCGAGGCAGGATTCGAACCTGCGACCGTAGCAGTCGCGCGGTTCCTGACTGAGCGCCTTAACGGCGAGACCACCGCGGCCGGCCTAAAATAAAGGAAAGGCCGACTTTACCAACCGTAAAAAGAAATAACAAAGAAAGAGTAATCCCCTGCTTTACGAGTTCCCAGGGTCAGGCATCTCTGTTCACATGTGTAGTGCTAAGTGACATACTTACAAGGTGAGAGCACATTTCTATTTTATATAGTCTAAAGTGCAACAAAGTTGTGAGAATTTGCTGCTATTACAGTTCTTGAATCACTTGCTTGACAAAGTAACATCAGATTTTCGGACGAATTATTTTAAAATGACAATTTTTTCTGAATTGTAACTTCGTGTAAGCTATACTAGAGCGATAGACTACGCGTTATTATTCAGCTAATTCTAGCTACGCAATGTCTAGTCTCTTCAATGTTAAGCTAAAAAATAGAGTTTCAGTCGGTATTTGCTGTTGTCGTCAGGTAGTTTAAACGTTCGCCCTTCTTCAGTTCCGTATCTCTGTGACTCCACGCTAGTAGAGGTTTTGTCCACCTACCGTCACTAAGCATTAAGGTATACACATTATTAGACCACTATTAAAACATTTCATATATTTTCTCGTTCTTCTTTCTGTATGGCCATCCCTGGACCACGCTATTTCGACTGCACTTTTCGTTTTCCTGAACCCTGCGGCTTAATTTAGGCCAGTATTCTCGCATTCGTTCCCTGTGAAATTCCTTCCTCGCTTCTTTTCCCAGTTTTTAGTTCCGACATGTCGTGGAAACCCGAATGTTCTGGGAGGTTTTCCTTGAATGGAATATGTTCATTAATAATGTTAATTCCAGTTTCAGCAGGTCTTTCGCCGCCTCGGTGAAAAGCACCTCCTTGGTTTTCTCTTTTATACAGTAACGGAAGATCCGGCTGCTTAATCGTGATGGGTGTTGTGTGATGTCCTTAGGTTAGTTAGGTTTAAGTAGTTCTAAGTTCTAGGGGACTGATGACCTCAGATGTTAAGTCGCAAAGTGCTCAGAGCCGGTTGCTTAACCTTGTATGTCATATAAGCAGTCTGGTAGCAGAAAGCAAAGTTCCTGCTACATACGGCGTCTGTTATCTATTTTACACGTGTCTTGACGGCATGGTTGTGCCACTTCCTGAATTCACCACTTTCTTTGCTCAAGATGTACCTTCATCTTTCTCGTAAACTCTCGATCAGACCTTTTTATTGTTCACTAGCTGTTACCCGTGACTGTGCTGGCGTAACGGTGTTTTTATGATGAGTGATTGCAAGCACGCCACTGTGTGTACAATAACACCAGCTGCCCCTCCTTCTCCGCTCCTTAGCTATCCCAACGCACAATGTGTCTGTAAGCACTGTATTCATTATTTTTTATGGTATCACGTAGCATATATCAAGCAATAAAACCAATATGAGCATTTTTAACAAATATGATAAAGATCGAAAGTCAAACAGTAAATTGTTTTTTCAGAGGGTGACTAGTTATCTGTAATTTTCTAATATTATTCAGATCAATTAGTATTTTTTGCTACAAACTTTATAAAGTAGCCTGCGTTCTTCATAACGGATGAAGCTATCTGCATATCGAATTTCAGTGGATTAGTCATGAAAACGTAACAGACACAAAATGGTTCAAATGGCTCTGAGCACTATGGGACTCAACTGCTGAGGTCATTAGTCCCCTAGAACTTAGAACTAGTTAAACCTAACTAACCTAAGGACATCACAAACATCCATGCCCGAGGCAGGATTCGAACCTGCGACCGTAGCGGTCTTGCGGTTCCAGACTGCAGCGCCTTTAGCCGCACGGCCACTTCGGCCGGCTAACAGACACAGATCAAAAACTGTTCAAACGTGTGTGAAATCTTATGGGACTTAACTGCTAAGGTCATCAGTCCTTAAGCTTACACACTACTTAACCTAAATTATCCTAAGGACATCACACACATCCATACCCGAGGCAGGATTCGAACCTGCGACCGTAGCAGTCGCGCGGTTCCTGACTGAGCGCCTTAACGGCGAGACCACCGCGGCCGGCCTAAAATAAAGGAAAGGCCGACTTTACCAACCGTAAAAAGAAATAACAAAGAAAGAGTAATCCCCTGCTTTACGAGTTCCCAGGGTCAGGCATCTCTGTTCACATGTGTAGTGCTAAGTGACATACTTACAAGGTGAGAGCACATTTCTATTTTATATAGTCTAAAGTGCAACAAAGTTGTGAGAATTTGCTGCTATTACAGTTCTTGAATCACTTGCTTGACAAAGTAACATCAGATTTTCGGACGAATTATTTTAAAATGACAATTTTTTCTGAATTGTAACTTCGTGTAAGCTATACTAGAGCGATAGACTACGCGTTATTATTCAGCTAATTCTAGCTACGCAATGTCTAGTCTCTTCAATGTTAAGCTAAAAAATAGAGTTTCAGTCGGTATTTGCTGTTGTCGTCAGGTAGTTTAAACGTTCGCCCTTCTTCAGTTCCGTATCTCTGTGACTCCACGCTAGTAGAGGTTTTGTCCACCTACCGTCACTAAGCATTAAGGTATACACATTATTAGACCACTATTAAAACATTTCATATATTTTCTCGTTCTTCTTTCTATATGGCCATCCCTGGACCACGCTATTTCGACTGCACTTTTCGTTTTCCTGAACCCTGCGGCTTAATTTAGGCCAGTATTCTCGCATTCGTTCCCTGTGAAATTCCTTCCTCGCTTCTTTTCCCAGTTTTTAGTTCCGACATGTCGTGGAAACCCGAATGTTCTGGGAGGTTTTCCTTGAATGGAATATGTTCATTAATAATGTTAATTCCAGTTTCAGCAGGTCTTTCGCCGCCTCGGTGAAAAGCACCTCCTTGGTTTTCTCTTTTATACAGTAACGGAAGATCCGGCTGCTTAATCGTGATGGGTGTTGTGTGATGTCCTTAGGTTAGTTAGGTTTAAGTAGTTCTAAGTTCTAGGGGACTGATGACCTCAGATGTTAAGTCGCAAAGTGCTCAGAGCCGGTTGCTTAACCTTGTATGTCATATAAGCAGTCTGGTAGCAGAAAGCAAAGTTCCTGCTACATACGGCGTCTGTTATCTATTTTACACGTGTCTTGACGGCATGGTTGTGCCACTTCCTGAATTCACCACTTTCTTTGCTCAAGATGTACCTTCATCTTTCTCGTAAACTCTCGATCAGACCTTTTTATTGTTCACTAGCTGTTACCCGTGACTGTGCTGGCGTAACGGTGTTTTTATGATGAGTGATTGCAAGCACGCCACTGTGTGTACAATAACACCAGCTGCCCCTCCTTCTCCGCTCCTTAGCTATCCCAACGCACAATGTGTCTGTAAGCACTGTATTCATTATTTTTTATGGTATCACGTAGCATATATCAAGCAATAAAACCAATATGAGCATTTTTAACAAATATGATAAAGATCGAAAGTCAAACAGTAAATTGTTTTTTCAGAGGGTGACTAGTTATCTGTAATTTTCTAATATTATTCAGATCAATTAGTATTTTTTGCTACAAACTTTATAAAGTAGCCTGCGTTCTTCATAACGGATGAAGCTATCTGCATATCGAATTTCAGTGGATTAGTCATGAAAACGTAACAGACACAAAATGGTTCAAATGGCTCTGAGCACTATGGGACTCAACTGCTGAGGTCATTAGTCCCCTAGAACTTAGAACTAGTTAAACCTAACTAACCTAAGGACATCACAAACATCCATGCCCGAGGCAGGATTCGAACCTGCGACCGTAGCGGTCTTGCGGTTCCAGACTGCAGCGCCTTTAGCCGCACGGCCACTTCGGCCGGCTAACAGACACAGATCAAAAACTGTTCAAACGTGTGTGAAATCTTATGGGACTTAACTGCTAAGGTCATCAGTCCTTAAGCTTACACACTACTTAACCTAAATTATCCTAAGCACAAACACACACACCCATGCCCGAAGGAGGACTCGAACCTCCGCCGGGACCAGCCGCCCAGTCCATGACTGCAGCGCCTGAGACCGCTCAGCTAATCCCGCGCGGCAGACACAGATATTTTCACATTTGTAATGTTAGCATGCGTAGAACTTTCAGTTACGATATGTTTCTTTCCATGATCCGATTTTGATGAAATAAAGCCGTCACCGTGCCCCAAGCTCTGCTGTGAAAATCCCATCAAAATTCGTCTCGTAGTTTTGAAGATTAGCGTGTGGAAGAAGAGAGACACTTTAAATCTCAATATATTTTTCTTTTCTTGCGATCTGATTCCGATGTATTGTACTGTATTGTATGTTAACCGGGGACCTAGAAACGACGGAGAGGCTCCGTCCCCGCCGCAGCCGCAGTGGTCCACAACCCCACGACGACTACCGCAGTCCACTTCACCCCTCCGCCGCCCCACACCGAACCCAGGGTTATTGTGCAGTTGGGCCTCCGGTGGACCTCCCAGGGAACGTCTCTCACCAGACGAGTAACCCCTATGTTTCCGTGGTAGAGTAATGTTGGTGTGCGCGTACGTGGGGAACTTGTTTGCGCAGCAATCGTCGACATAGTGTAACTGAGGCGGAATAAGGGAACCCAGCCCGCATTCGCCGAGGCAGATGGAAAACCGCCGTACAAAACCATCCACAGACTGGCCGGCTCACCGCACCTCGACACAAATCCGCCGGGCGGATTCGTGCCGGGGACCAGGCGCTCCTTCCCGCCCTGTGCGTTAGACCGCACGGCCAACCGGGCGGGCCTGATTCCGATGAACTGAATTCTTGCATGGTGTGCCAAGCTATGCTTAAGTTAACTGCGATAACCCTACGAAAATGTGTCTAGTAGTTTTGGAGAACCATGTTCAGACGCACACAATAGTTTTACAGATTTATTACACTACTGGCCATTAAAATTGCTACACCACGAAGATGACGTGCTACAGACGCGAAATTTAACTGACAGGAAGAAGATGCTGTGATATGCAAATGATTAGGTTTTCAGAGCATTCACACGAGGTTGGCGCCGGTGGCGACACGTACAACGTGCTGACATGAGGAATGTTTCCAACCGATTTCTCATACACAAACAGCAGTTGACCGGCGTTGGCTGGTGAAACGGTGTTGTCATGCCTCGTGTAAGGAGGAGAAATGCGTACCCTCACGTTTCCGACTTTGATAAAGGTCGAATTGTAGCCTACCGCGATTGCGGTTTATCGTATCGCGACATTGCTGCTCGCGTTGGTCGAGATCCAATGACTGTTAGCATAATATGGAATCGGTGGGTTCAGGAGGGTATTACGGAACGCCGTGCTTGAACACAACGGCCTCGTATCATTAGCAGTCGAGATGACAGGCATCTTATCCGCATGGCTGTAACGGATCGTGCAGCCACGTCTCGATCCCTGAGTCAACAGATGGGGACGTTTGCAAGACAACAACCATCTGCACGAACAGTTCGACGACGTTTGCAGCATCATGGACTATCAGCACGGAGACCACGGCTGCGGTTACCCTTGACGCTGCGTCATAGACAGGAACGCCTGCGATGGTGTACTCAACGACGAACCTGGGTGCACGGATGGCAAAACGTCATGTTTTCGGATGAATCCAGGTTCTTTTTACAGCATCATGATGGTGGCATCCGTGTTTGGCGACATCGCGGTGAACGCACATTGGAAGCGTGTATTCGTCATCGCCATACTGGCGTAACACCCGGCGTGATGGTATGGGGTGCCATTGGTTACACGTCTCGATCACCTCTTGTTCGCATTGACGGCACTTTGAACAGTGGACGTTACATTTCATATGTGTTACTACCAGTGGTTCTACCCTTCATTCGATCCCTGAGAAACCCTACATTTCAGCAGGATAATGCACGACCGCACGTTGCAGGTCCTGTACGGGCCTTTCTGGATACAGAAAATGTTCGACTGCTGCCCTGGCCAGCACATTCTCCAGATCTCACCAACTGAAAACGTCTAGTCAATGGTGGCTGAGCAAGTGGCTCGTCACAATACGCCAGTCACTACTTTTGATGAACTGTGGTATCGTGTTGAAGCTGCATGGGGAGCTGTACCTGTACACGCCATCCAAGCTGTGTGTGACTCAATGCCCAGGCGTATCAAGGCCGTTATTACGGCCAGAGGTGGTTGTTCTGGGTACTGATTTCTCAGGATCTATGCACCCAAATTGCCTGAAAATGTTATCACATGTCAGTTCTAGTATATTTGTCCAATGAATACCCGTTTATCATCTGCATTTCTTCTTGGTGTAGCAATTTTAATCGCCAGTAGTGTATTAGTATAGGTTACTATTAATATGTGGGACGTTATGAGTAGGGAGTGCAATTTGTGGCAGATTAAGTGTGTGGGAGAAGCAGGTATAAAGTAGCAAACTGTCTCCCTGCTCTCCCCCCCCCCAATCCCCACCCTGGATCCGCACCTGCAGGTAGGCTTGGGGCGGGGGGGGGGGGGGGGTGCGGTGTGGTGTAAGTTGACGAAAATCGGACGATAACGAGTGACTAAGCTGACAGTTCTCGTCATGTAACGTGGCGTATTTCTGCGATGCAGACGCGAAACTGTCGTGTAAGCCACGCTAAAATTTGGCGACCGTGCAAGGACTATATGCATTCTGTCTGGTTCGCTCAACAGGGCGGCGTGGTTCAAATGGCTCTGAGCACTATAGGACTTAACATCTGAGGTCATCAGTCCCCTAGAACGTAGAACTACTTAAACCTAACGAACCTAAGGACATCACACACATCCCTGCCGGAGGCAGGATTCGAACCTGCGACCGTAGCGGTCGCGCGGTTCCAGACTGAAGCGCCTAGAACCGTTCGGGCACCACGGCCGGCAGGGCGGCGTGGTGTGGCGGTAGTACTTGCGACTGGCTTGCTGGGCAACAGTCGGGCCGACGCCGGCAGCTGCAGGCAGTCAGCAGGGAGTGAGCAACGGGCGAGGCACGCAGCGGCGCGTGCCCGCGCATGCACGCGCTGCGGCCGGCCGGCCCGTAATGACGCCGACGCAACCCCTTAAGGGCGGGCCGCGCCAGTAACTGTCCGGATTAATTCACAGGCACAAAGCACCTAATGCGATCTACACGCGCCTTCCCGGCCGCCGCGCGTAATGAGTTTCCTATCCCTGATTTATGGCCGCTGTCTCCTCGCTACATATCTGCGTGTCTGTCCGTACGGCAGCTGGTGCTCTCGCAGGCGAACGCGACACGTCGAGTCAGTCGCTTCTGGGATGGATGGGCAGCGCTGTTTTAAGATCGAAATACAATATCTGATCAATAGTGTCCCGACACTTATGTGTAATCGGAACTGACCGCCGGACATCGAGAGAGGCGGATCTGCCACTATAAAACGTGGCGGCAAGTATTGTGTTGCCAGCAGAGAATCAGTAACAGCAGAATGGGACTGTCATTGCGTGCCACCTGAGTAACAATTGTAAGTAGGCTGTTTAGGTTTTTATGTTGGTAACGCCACGTAGCGCTCTGTATGAAAATCAAAATCACTGACTGTGCTGTGTGCAGTCTGTGGCTGGTTGGCATTGTTGGAATATTTGCTATTGCATTGTTGGGCAGTTGGATGTGAACAGCGCGTAGGTGAGCCGCCAGCAGTGGTGGACGTGGGGAGAGAGATGGCAGAATATATAATGACTTTTGAACACTGTTAAGGTAAATACATTGTTTGTTCTCCATCAAAATCTTTCATTTGCTAACTATTCCTGTCAGTAGTTGGTGCCTTCAGTAGTTAGAATCTTTTATTTAGCTGCAGTATTGGCGCTCGCTGTATTGCAGTAGTTCGAGTAACGAAGATTTTTGTGATGTACGTGATTCATGAAAGGTAAAGGTTATTGTTAGTCAGGGCCATTCTCTTGTGAGGATTATTGAAAGTCAGACTGCGTTGCGCTAAAAATATTGTGTGTGAGTTTAGTGATGATCTGAATAAGTAAAGAGAGAAATGTCTGTGCACGTTCAGTTTTGCTCAGCTGTTTGAAAATCAAATAACGTAAGGGGTTTATCAGCACAATCATTTATAAAAATTTTTCTAAGGGGAGGCTTTCAATGTATGGGTAAGTATAGGCCTGTGTCTCTATTGTCAGGGTTTTCGAAAATTATTGAAAAATTGTTCCTTTCAAAACTAATTACATTTATGGACAAGAATAATATTATTTCTGGATGTCAACATGGCTTCAGACCACAGCGATCAATTGAAACAGCCACTTTCAGTTTGATAAACCATGTCTTAAATGCAGTGGACAACCACAGAAATATGTCAGGTTTATTCTTGGACGTAACAAAAGCTTTTGATGTGATGGATCATTCTATACTCCTGAGGAAGTTTGAATGGTATGGTGTAAGAGGTGTGCAAAATCAGTGGATTAAATCACATTTCAAATATCGCTCTCAGGTAACTGAAATTTAGTACATGGAAGGAAATGAACTCCAGGTACACCTTTCAGAACCATGTGGACTAAGTCATGGTGTTCCACAGGCCTCAATTTTAGGTCCCTTTCTTTTTCTGGTCTACATTAATGATTTACGATCACACGTTAGGGATTCTGAACTAGTACTGTTTGCGGATGACACCAGTCTATTGATTGAAGGGAATAAAAAAGAAAATCTTACTGCATCTGCAAAAGATATTACAAAAGAAGTGTCTGAATGGTTTACCAGAAACAGGCTAGTAGTTAATCCTCAAAAAACGGTACTCATGAATTTCCACACTGATCAAAATAAAAATCCGGCCCAACCTGTAATACGTATAGATAACCAAAACATTAGGGCTGTCAATGAAACTAAAATATCCAGGAAAATCTTAAATGGAACACTCATATCACATCCCTAAATTCAAAACTAGCAAAAATGAGCAGAATTCTCTGCAACAGTACTAGTGCAGAAACAGTTAGGGCGGTATACTTTGATCTTGTACATTCAATATGGAAGTACAGTAACATTTTTTTGGGAAATGTGCACCAGACCATAACAGTTTTCAGGAAACAAAAGGCAATTATAAGAATAATGAAACAAGTGAGCAGCAGAAAAACATGAAAACATTTCTTTAAAGATGTAAAGATCCTACTCCTTCTCTGCATTTATATACTGGAAGTAGTCACGCATGTCAAAAAAAGCATACTGAGAAAAGAAAACCTTTTTCCTCAAACTAAAGTGTCCATGATTACAGTACCAGGTCAGACAGTGACATACATGTTAATCATTATAACATCATACTATGCCAAGAAGGTGTATATCATATGGGAACAAAACTTTACAACAGATTACCAAGACATATAAAATCTCTTCCTGAACTACAAAGCTTTAAAAAGTCTGTGATAGCCTACCTTCTGAAAGACTGCTACTATTCAATCTCACATATCTTATGCAAGAAAAAATGTAATTTGTATCTTTAATTGTAGGAAATAAGTTATAAATATACAGTATTTCAAAAATTTGTAATTATTATTTACTGTATAGATCCAATTTGTCATAAAAATTTAAATAATGTACGTTTGACGTTTGAAAAACCAACAGCTAAAAAGGTTTTCTGTCCAATATCCTGTGTACAATATATGTACTGAAAAAGAGATTTATATGGACAAATAAATAAATAATGTGATTGTTAAGTGCAAACTCGAAGGAGGAACCACAAGTAAACCAAGACCAGGCAAAAAAAGTGGTTCACATGGCTCTGAGCATTCTGGGACTTAACTTGTGAGGTCAGCAGTCGCCTAGAACTTAGAACTACTTAAACCTAACTGACCTAAGGACATCACACACATCCATGCCCGAGGCAGGATTCGACCCTGCGACCGTAGCGGTCGCGCGGTTCCAAACCAAGACCAGGCAGACCTAATGTACTAAGGGACAGGGTGGTTGTAAAAAAAATTGCGCGAAATCAGTGGAAGACATGACCTGTGTGTTCCCTAGGGCTAGCAGCAGTCCAGCTAGCACAGTTGCTGGACGTAGAGAGCTAAAAAGAGTGGGGTTCACTGATCTAGCAGCTCCTCAATAGCTACACATCTCTGTAGTCAATGGAGTGGTGTAAATACAGGCGCCATCGGACACTATATGGCTGGAAAATAATGTCAGACCGCTTTTGTGAAGACATTGTAATTGCAGTTGTGTGTATACATCGGGTGTCTCTCTCAAGAGTCGTCAGGCGCATTTTCTCTGGTTTTTCGACAGATATATGCAGTTTAGTTTTTGCATTTTGTAGCTAGACTCAGCCCAAATAATTTCTTCTCTTCACGTTTTTGATGCCATGTCCATTGTCAACAGAAAGAGCCGGTTTGTTTCTCATCAGAAAAAAGAATATATTTTAAATTGGAGTTTCATGTGCCTATTCGATAATTAGTTCAGTCCGATTTTCATTTTATCAGTGTGTATTAACAGAGACAGTAAAACACACAGAACAAACAGCAGTCAAGCAGCGACTCAGAAGCGCTGCACACTTGGCTGTAGTAGTGAGCCGGAGTACTGGTTAGTCTTTGAGATTCACTGTCGCTGTTAACACATATCGATGGAACAAATATCGCACTAGCCTAATCTCGGACCGCTCTATCGAATGGGCACGTAACATCCGGCTTTAAATACAATATTGTTTGTAACGGGAAGCAAACCGACGAGCAGTATTTGTTTCGCGCCGATTTCACCTGCCCAATGCAAAAATGAAATTGCAGATATCTTCTGAAACACCAGAGCAAAAGCACCTCACGTCTCTTAGGAGAGACACCATGTATATTTTGAGTGCGCTGTTAGTTCAATATACCATTTGTTTAAACAGCAATTTGCATTATAGTTCTCTTTGTAAAGACTTTGTCTAATTACACTACTGGCCATTAAAATTGCTACACCACGAAAATGACGTGCTACAGACGCGAAATTTAACCGACAGGAAGAAGATACTGTGTTATGCAAATGATTAGCTATTCAGAGGATTCACACAATGTTAGCGCCGGTGGCGACACCTACAACGTGCTGACATGAGGAAAGTTTCCAACCGACTTCTCGTACACTAACAGCAGTTGACCGACGTTGCCTGCTGAAACGTTATTGTGATGCCTCGTGTAAGGAGGAGAAATGCGTACCATCACGTTTCCGACTTTGATAAAGGTCGGATTGTAGCCTATCGCGATATTGCTGCTCGCGTTGGTCGAGATCCAATGACTGTTAGCAGAATATGGAATCGGTGGGTTTAGGAGGGTAATATGGGACGCTGTGCCGGATCCAACGGCCTAGTATCACTAGCAGTCGAGATGACAGGCATCTTATCCGCATGGCTGTAACGGATCGTGCAGCCACGTCTCGATCCCTGTGTCAACAGATGGGGACCTTTGCAAGACAACAGCCATCTGCACGAACAGTTCGACGACGTTTGCAGCAACATGGACTATCAGCTCGGAGACCGTGACTGCGGTTACCCTTGACGCTGCATCACAGACAGGAACGCCTGCCATGGAGTACTCAATGGCGAACCTGGGTGCACGAATGGCAAAACGTCATTTTTTCGGATTAATCCAGGTTCTTTTTACAGCATCATGATGGTCGCATCCGTGTTTGGCGATATCGCGGTGAACGCACATTGGAAGCGTGTATTCGTCATCGCCATAATGGCGTATCATCCGGCGTGATGGTATGGGGTACCATTGGTTACACGTCTCGGTCACGTCTTGTTCGCATTGACGGCACTTTGAACAGTGGGCGTTACATTTCAGATGTGTTACAACCCGTGGCTCTACCCTTCATTCGATCCCTGTGAAACCTTACATTTCAGCAGGATAATGCACGACCGCATGTTTCAGGTCCTGTACGGGCCTTTCTGGATACAGAAAATGTTCGACTGCTGCCCTGGCCAGCACATTCTCCAGATCTCTCACCAATTGAAAACGTCTGGTCGATGGTGGCCGAGCAACTGGCTCGTCACAATACACTAGTCACTACTCTTGATGAACTGTGGTACCGTGTTGAAGCTGCATGGCCAGCTGTACCTGTGCACGCCATGCAAGCTCTATTTGACCCAGGCGTATCAAGGTCGTTATTACGGGCAGAGGTGGTTGTTCTGGGTCCTGATTTCTCACGATCTATGCGCCCAAATTGCGTGAAAATGTAAGCACATGTCAGTTCTAGTGTAATATATTTGTTGAATGAATACTCGTTTATCATCTGCATTTCTTCTTGGTGTAGCAATTTTAATGGCCAGTAGTGTAGTTCTCTTAGTAATGTCTTTTCTGATTAAATTGGTGGGTAGCTTGCGCAATAATTCCTCCTGCCAGGTTCAAAGTCAAATGGCTCTGAGCGCTATGGGACTTAACTGCTGTGGTCAGCAGTCCCCTAGAACTTAGAACTACTTAAACCTAAGGCCATCACACACATCCATGCCCGAGGCAGGATTCGAACCTGCGACCGTATTGGTCGCGCGGTTCCGGACTGTAGCGCCTAGAACCGCTCGGCCATTCCGGCCGATCTCCTCCTGCCAGGATATTCTCCTCACTGTATATCACATAATATGTTACTTACAGTTACTGTAATTGTGGGCACAAACTGTTTTTTAATACGGACAACGGAGCCGTGGCTTTGTGCAGCTTCGTCTGCGTGATAGGCTACCCGGAGTGCGCGACAGGAGATGGTCAGCAGGCGGCTGGTGCCCCCTGCGGGCTTTTTGTGGTCTCTGGGATACTGTGGCGGCTCATTAGCAGCAGACACGTGGCCGGCGCGGCGACACGTGGCTCTCACTGACTCAGCAACAGGCGGCGAGGTGCGGCCACAGCGGGCAGCCTCCTGTTTACCGCCGCCACTGGCGCGCGGGCGCAATGAAACGCGCTGTAGTTAATGTCTCTCTCTCTCTCTCACCCTCTACATCCAGCAAATCTACACTACTGGCCATTAAAATTGTTACACCAAGAAGAAATGCAGATGATAAACGGGTATTCATTGGACAAATACATTATACTAAAACTGACACGTGATTACATTTTCACGCAAATTTGGGTGCATAGATCCTGGCCGTAATAACAGCCTTGATACTCCTGGGCATGGAGTCAGAGCTTGGATGGCGTGTACAGGTACAGCTGCCCATGCAGCTTCAACACGGTACAACAGTTCTGTTTACAGTATCAGTAGTTTACAGTATCATGATGATGACATCCGTGTTTGCCGACATCGCGGTGGACGCACATTGGAAGCGTGTATTCGTCATCGCCATACTGGCATATGATCCGGCGTAATGGTATGGGGTGCCATTGGTTACACGTCTGGGTCACCTCTTGTTCGTATTGACGGCGGAGACATGGCTTAGCCACAGCCTGGGGGATGTCTCCGCAATATCCTTTCTTCCAGGAGTGCTAGTTCTGCAAGGTTCACAGGAGAGCTTCTGTGAAGTTTGGAAAGTAGGAGGCGAGGTACTGGTGGAAGTAAAGCTGTGAGGGACATGAGTCGTGCTTGGGTAGCTCAGTCGGTAGAGCACTTGCCTGCGAAAGGCAAAGGTCCCGAGTTCGAGTCTCGGTCCGGCACACAGTTTTAATCTGCCACGAAGTTTCGTATCAGCACACACTCCGCTGCAGAGTGAAAATCTCATTCTGGATATATGACTTTATTCTGGTCCGACAGGAGAATTTTTCCACTGTAAGAATTTACCTCTTAATGAGTAGATTACAACAGAATTTTAAATTTTTAAATTCGGAGAATAATTATATAAAGTATTGACCCAAGTCGATAGATAGGCAGCCGGCAAGCGAAGCGGGGTGTCACGAATCGGGTTAGCCGTTTAGTGAGTTTTCGCTCTGCTGAGTGTATGCGCTGATTTGATACTTTCTGGCGGATTAAAACTGGGTGCCAGACCGGGACTCGAAGTTCGGACCATTGTCTTTCATGGGCAAATGCTCTACAGGAGGATAGTATTTGTATTTCCTATTTATACAGACAAGTATGTTCAGTTTTGATTTTTTACTTGCATCGATGCAAGGAACTGAGTCCTAAAGTGCGTCGGTGCATTGTCGCCCCGCCATGTTCGCGAGGGGCAGAGTGTTAACGTGTGAAGCTAACTGGCGGTGACCCCGCTCTGCCCAGCGAGCCGGACGGCGTTTTTCGTATGTAAAAGTTTTTGTCGCGTTTTGTTTGGCCACGCGGCGGGCTCGTTACCCGATCCATCCGGAAGGCAGACGCACGTGCCGGTCCCACCCAGATGGGCCGATGGGCGGACAGAGAGAGAGAGAGAGAGAGAGACAGAGAGAGAGAGAATAGTGAGAGAGAGGTGGGGGGGGGGGTCAGTTCGGCAGGGACAGAGACATAACAAGGCGCGATCGCCGGCCGCCTCTGTTGTTGGTGGGGCTTTTAGGCAGTAGTTTCGGCGCGGCTCGCCCGCACCTATACAACACCTGTGCAGACCATATATCTCGCTTGACAAGTACCGTCGAGCGAACCTACTACAAGCTAGTGTGGCTACTAAGTCTTTTTTGTAGGGCTCCGACCCAAGGGGGATTACACTAAACTATACAAAAATTTTGCGTAACTAAAATATTAACAAAATATCGAGGCAAAGCACTTACTATGTAGGTAATAAAGACCACCACACCACGGTGAAGTTCAGCTGGATATATCAACAAAGATTATTAAAGTTTTCGCTCTGCGATTTGAATAGTGTGGTGTGCGTACTGTAATACCTTCGGTACACACACCATCAGATTATTTGACTTGTCGCTGTGACGAAGTAGGCGAGTGTCAGCAATATGTCTCGTGGTCTTATCGTGGCGTGTTTATCTTCTGCCGTTAGGTCAGACGATAGAAATGCCACTTGCACGCTTAGAGTAGCAGATGGACGGTGACCGACTTTAAACAGAACTTGATTAATTTTCACACACATTTATTAAAATAATAACAAGCATAAAAATAACTTAACTTGGTTCTGGATGCTATTTACGATGGACAATCTGAAGTTCCTTTGACCTTGGTACGTTAATCTTAATCTCACATATCTCTGATACTTGACAAAGTATCTATACATTTCGTTTCATGGCTATGTACAGGAATATGGTAGTCTTATTAGGCACAGACTGAAACCTGACTATGGACTAATGCAGACTAATGCAGACTGACTGATCGGAGGTCTGTACACTCGTTATAATACCTCGAGCGTTCAGGTATCACTGCGCGAGTGTGATCCGCGAGAAGAAAAGGTTCTACATTAGCAGCAATCTCATTGGCTGTGTTACATATTAATACACGGATCGGCGGAAGCAGAATTTGGTCCGTCTCTAAGACAGCGCCATCTCGTAGTGTGGAGACGGACGAGCGCTGCGCCTGCGCTGTTGTGATTAGCGGGGCGCGCTCTAGTGGGAAAGTTGTGAACGCGCTGACTACGCGGAACTATGTACACAACAAATAGAAAATGGTTTAAATGGCTCCAAGCACTATGGGACTTCAGCACTATAGGTCATCAGTCCCCTAGACTTAGAACTACGTAAACCTAACTAACCTAAGGACATCACACACATACATGCCTGAGGCAGCATTCGAACCTGCGACCGCAGCAGCCTTGTGGTTCCGGACTGAAGCGCCGAGAACCACTCTGTCACCAGAGCCGGCAATTTGAGTAGCTCAGAATGAAGTTTTAAACAATGGCATGTTTACAAGGATTGTTACACATGAACGGCAATTAGGTTTACGATGGAAGTAGAGAGATATGGTGCATTGCCCTTCCTTGAAGTCCTCGTTCGCCCCAAACCCAATGGGCACCTCAACCACAGTGTCTATAGGAAACCTACACAAACATATAGATATCTACACGCTCTCAGCCACCACCATCCGGCGCAAAACGTGGCATTCTGAACAGCCTCGTCCACTGTGCTAAAATCTAGAACAAATCCACCTCCGAAAAATCTTTCGGAAAAACCGCTGGTCACCGCCACGTATCACAGGCTATTTCTGGCGAGACGAGCAGGAAAAACATCACCTGCGTTTTCAGCTTTATGTGGCACAGTGTGGAGACTAGTGATGGGCTAAACTGCGATTTTCCGATATCAGTGATTTCTGTGAATGCTACTTTTCAGTATCTGTTATTCTTAACTGTGATTTGTCGCAGTTAAGAGTCGCAGTTAAGGAACCTAAGTCGCGTATCCCTCCGCCACTGCTATTTCTGCTACTTCCGCGATTTCTGCGACTTCTGCTACTTCTGCGACTTCTGCTACTTCCGCGATTTCTGCTACTTCTGCGATTTCTGTGACTTCTGCTACTTCTGCGATTTCTGTGACTCCTGCGATTTTTGCGACGTACCACCGTATGAAAAAGTTACATCTGTCCACACAGAAAATTGCATCTCAACAAACCTGTCATTGGTAAGTACGTTTTACGTTTATTCTTCCGTTGGCTTTAATTTTGTATTAAAGAAACAACTGTGAAGATATTAATAGTGTAATTAATATGTAAGTAGCCGCACAGTACCGTAATAGTTCGTGTTTAGAAAATGAATTCTAACATATTGTTATGTTCATAGGTACCTGAACTACATTTCAGTCACTCAGTAAAGTGATAATTCAAAATATCATTGTCAACAGATCTGAAGAAATTGCCAGTCTTTAGACCGTTTTCGTCAGACGAGAGGTTAGTTTCTAAGCGTTTTGATGGACTTAATTACTTCAGTGAGATCGTTCTTGCGAATGTGATACAGCAAATATTAGCAAATGTGATATAGCAAATATTAGCAATCTACTCTGTCAATTATATTGCTAGTAATTAGTGACAGCAAAAATTGTTTAATAATCCTTGTGTTTTTGCAGACGCAGTTCTGACTGATTACTGGTTGCTGTACATATCTATCCACATCAAGGCTGTTGAGAGAGACTCGTGAAGATTCAAGACAGCTCTTAGAGGATTTGCAGTTTAAAAGTGAAATAATTATGAAATAAGTGTGTGGCTGATTAAAGTGTTTTATTGAAGTTGTTGTGCGATTTTAAAGGAATAATAAATGTTAAATACATTGAGTGAATAATAAAAATCTCATTTTCCACATGTTAAGCCGTCCTATACCCGTAATTTTCCGCCACTTATTTATTGGTAAACACTTGTTGGATACCGACGTGCCGCCCCCCCCCCCCCCCCCTTTCTCCACAATCTTGGTGTGACACTGACTTGTAACATATCCCGAAGTCTACAATATGCATTTTGAGGCTGTTGATATGAAAGTGGGAAGTACAGATCTTCCAGTTAAATCAGGAATAGCTTAAGTGCATTACTTGAAAGTGACACAGGAAAAGCTTACTTATGTAGATGGTAGAAGTGCCGGCAAAAAGTTCTTGTGTGTGAAGTTGCCATGTAGAACACCAGGTGTAAAACTTTTCTCCCGAGTCTTGAACTGTGTCGGAACAAAAGTGAGGCATTCATATGACTGTTTTCATTTCTCTACACTTATACAAATGTCTGAGTTCTGCTGTGTTAACATTGCAAAGTCCTGTAGGCATGTGGAATATTAACCAAAACTGTCATATTGGAAGCAGAATCAAACACATTTGTTATGTTACTTGATATTTTCAGGAGAAAAAGGCAATGTTGCTTCTTATTAATATAATACATTCAGAGTCACAGCAGTATTTGACCAGCCATAACTGATGCTGAATGTGCATGTCGTCATATAATATGAAAGGCTTATTTCAATAGTGGTACAAGTCCATTACCTACACTCTTCTGTCTATAATGCTTCTGAAATTAGTGATCCAAACAAACATAAATAAAGGTTCATCTCTAGCAAGAAGCCATATGTTTGAATATTTCTGGTATCTCAACTGCAGATTTTTCAGCGCTCATTTAACTTTACGACTCTATATCTCAAAATTAACAAAAATGGACTTGTACCACTATTGAAATAAGCCCTTCATATGCACACACAGCACATCGATCTCGTGAGGCACAAGGCTCTCATAACGAAGTTCGTACGTCGGTCAACAGATGACACTAGGAAAAGTATGTTAACTGCGCTTTTTAGTTGCTACTTGCGACTCTTAGTTGCGATTTGTCACAGAAATTGCGAGGTGCCGGGGCTAGTAGTGTATTTATCACTAAATTCTACTACAATCCACATGTGTAAATCATGCTCTAAGCCCCCCCTATTCTAACTCCGACTTTTGCTGTTGCACAAGGATAAAACAAATACGCGAACTGACTCTAATCAACCCTGCTAGTGGAGTAGAAGAGAGTTTGGCACCTGCAATAATTTAATTTGATAAATAAGTTAAATAAACAAAGGTTTCATTAGCATAGTGAGGAATGATAGGGTTGCTCTATTGATTAACAGAAAGAAAGTTCTGTCCAAAATAACAATATGATTTATTAAGATTAAACGCAGAATAGTAAAAGAGACACAGGAAATATAAAACATCAAATTGGCTAAAATTGGAGATTCATACAAACACAGTAAAGGTGAAGTTGTCCCTAACTTAGATCGTGAGGTTTAAGACGAAGTGGTATGTGGAGCCAATTCCTTTCCACTCAAATCTCAAGAGAGACACACAGCTAACCCAATAGTAATTGCTGCTACTCGAAACTGAACAAAGTTAGAAAAGGATGAACAGGCGCGCTCTGCTGAGCTCTGATTATCACCTAGGAAAATCCCTATCTGCCGGTGCTGCGGACGTACATTACCAACAGTCTTCTTATCTCCCAGAACACGATCTGGCGTACCGCAGGCGAGGGCTGGTTGCTCCGACGTCCTCGACCGAAAGGCGACTGCCGACCACCCAGAGCACCCGTACAGGCCGAACACACAACCTTCCCGCCCCCACGACAGTGGTCGTGGTTACGTTCCAATCAGCAACACGAAAACCGGCGGAAATTCCACTCCATTGCCGGAGCACTACCATTCCACCAATGGAGATTCTTGGCGCCAATTTCTGTGCTGATTTTGCAGAAAGTGCGGGAATTTTCCCGCCACAACTGCGTGGGTACACAAGTCATTCCCACGCCTCGCTGGTAGCCCGCCAGAAAGTGTTTTCGCAAAGTTTCTCTGAAGTAACGGAACCTCTAGCCCAGCCGCTACTTCACACCCCAGCGGGCGTGTCTCTTGACAATGTCGGCGTCTGAAAAGCATTCACTCGACTGCCTCACACACGTCGGCTTAACTCTCTCCAGTTCCACAGAGCCCGCCTGTCACCGGCCCACCCGGGTGACGAGAGACGCTGCGTGGGAAGTACGCGTGTTAAGGAAAAGCAACCCTCCACCGCATGCAACTAGAGAGGAGAATCGTAAGATAGAAATATGAGAGGGGGCTCATGCCACCTCTCATTGCCCCTACGCCATTTTAGATTGTAATTGGTGAGCGGTTGGCTCACTTAGGAGCAAGGTAGTGAGTCAATCGCCCAAGAACAATCTTACAAAGTGACTCCACATACCGCACTCTATAAAAAAAGATCATTGCAACTGAAAAATGCAACTCATAGAGGGAGGATTATTTATGATGTAGCCAACTTCACCTTCTTAATATGGAACACTAACACTCACATCACACATCCATACCCAGGGAGCCCCTTCCAAACACCGATTCACGCAGACATTCACGCTCTAAACATGGCCCGGGCATCTGAGCCAAATATGGAGCAGTTTATTCTTTACAATCAGAGTTGGAGTGCTCCGCAATTAAATGCCCAAGATGTTACAACAATTTTAATCATTAAACTAACCTGACCTCACTCACACATGATAATATTTAAGTTAACAATCTCTTTGTGAGTTTTCAGAATCTAGTTACAACCTCCGATTCATTCTGTCTCCCTGCAGCAAGAATAACCTTTACAAAATGTTCCCTGAACTGATGGTCCATTCACAATGACAGTGGTGGTATCTGCTTCAGTTTATGGGGACTTCAGGCACACTGTTAGCATACACACAACAATAAACACAAAATACAAAAAAAACATGATGTGGAGAACAATACAGTAATCTGTAATAAGAATTACAGTGTAAAACACAAACGCATACAAGGTATAACATACATTACAGAAACAACATAAGAGAAAGAAATTTAAGAAAAACAAAAAAAACAAGGTTCATGGGGCATCAAATTGTGCGTGCACATTGCACAAAGTTCACGACTGTGCTGAGAATGAGGCACTAAATCACATTGTTAGAAATATCCGTGGCACTTCACTGATTCCACTGTACTGACATCACATAAGGCTAAACGTCGGTTGTAGTTGCTACGTTGTGGCAACAGCAATAGGGAGTTCTGGAGTGTCTGCAGTACGCTGTTGAGATTGTAGTCAGACCCACGCATATGATCATGGCCGTATGGTAGGAAGACACAGTGATAGGCTCTCCTCACGTCGATTAATTGTCTCTGAGGTCTACTCGTTGGGATACATCACTAGTCTAGGTCTCTTCTCTCGCTGGACAGAACTTTATGTTTCCCAATATTGCAGTTCGACGAGGGATGATGGCACGTGGAGTGACTCCACAAGTGTGTGAGGTCATCCATACAGGATCGAACTAGGAGCGACTATTGTTAAAAACTGCTCTCTAATAGAGAGGAGAAGTAAGACATGAGACCATACATTTGTTAGTGTGGCACGATACTGCTTTGTGTATGCAGATCGGCCAATGCTAGTGAGTTGTAAAAACCCAAACAGGTGAGTATAGAGCGTCCCTTTCTGTCCTGAGGCACATGAGGCGCAGGTTCTGACACGATATGTGATCTTCTTCGTGTACTCACGACAACGTGGTCTGCCGCAGGGAATCCCTCCAAGCGGCTGCCGCGTCCGGAGAGCTAGCAGGCTGTCGCGTGTCAGGGTCAACGGCCAGCCCCACTTTCGCTTGTGGCGGGGCAAGGGTCCCGTGTAATCCCTCAGGTAGGCAGCCGGGTGACTGTCAGCGTGTAGGACGGGACGCTCGCCCTCTAGCAGGTAGCCGAAGACCTCTTGTTTTTGCGCTGGCTGGCCTCTGCATTGCCACGTTCCTCGTCATCTGTACAATTCTTACAAAAGTCTTATGCCTAACTTTTTCCCATGACCTTCTATGTTATAATAAATTTACCTAATGAAACATTGATGGTCTGTCATTTCAGACACTCTTATTTTACTTTTATAGTTATTAATCTATGGCAATCATTATAACATCTAATCTAGACATGGAAATAATTTATTTTGATATACGTGTAGAGACCGATCTCAGTAAGTACATGGTGTGTGATAACTGATGCTTTGTAATGGATGAACAACTAAATGTGCGGGCCCGCACTAATATTACTATTAATTATATAGATCGACAGTAGACATGCTTCAAGAATTAACTACCATATCCCAACGATCTACATTCTACGTCTTTTAATTAAATTATGTTGTTATGCAGGTCTAAGTTTTACTGTGCTATAAAGAACATGCAACTACGCTACTTTCGCTCGCCCGTCGTCCCTCCATCTCGGGTCTGTGGTTTGGTGACCTGAAAAATAGCAACTCAACAGGCGCGCGCCACACTTGTGGTAGAAAACCCCCACAATATTAATCTAGTTATTGTTAAATCCTACAGTTTAACTTATCCTAGTATCGTACTTTCCCTTTTATTTATTTATTTGTTTATTTTATTTTATTTATTTATTTATTTATTTATTTATTTATTTTTTTATTTACCTTATACAATACCCTTACATAGTTCCTGTTACGCTGAGATGTCTTGCTGCTCGCCGCTATTGACGACAGTGATGTGCGCGCCGTACGACATGACCTCCGAGTTTTCATTACGCCTCACTGAAACTCCAGAGACTGGGTTAGCCATGGCTATACACGACAATAAATTTATAGTTGCAACTTCCTTCTCTATGTGAAGCGGTTTTCGCGATCGAAGTACACCTTTCCAGAAGCAATGTAATATGACCAAGCCAGGACTGGTTCCTGTTGAGGATTCAGACACCCAACACACGCCAGCTACACAGTATGTCACGAATATCCAAGTACAATTCCTTGGTGATTCATCTGTGACAAAAACGAGCAGCACGCTAAATCCCCAACCAGCACATTAGCATGGTAGGCTTTTATGCCCTCATTTCTCTCGTCTAGGGCACCATTAGAGTCAAATGCTCACAGGTTCACCCCGACTTGCAAGACAACGATACCGGCGCAGCTCTGCAAAAACTATACTGCCCATATTCACCCTCGAAATCGCGCAATATACCACAATCGTGCAGTGCACTGACGCGTGCCTGCAAGCATTGGTATGAACGTCTCACGAACTGGTTGTGGCCGCTATGGAGCGTATCACGACCTCTCAGAACGCTTCTAAGAGCACGTTCTTGTATGCGCCCGTTTGTGCGACGTCTCGTCACTCATCCTTATCCCTTAACATGGACACCAGATAGGAAAGGACAAAAACATTGCTCATGAAAAGGTAGTGTCTCCTACTCCATCGACATTGGAGATCGCAAACATAAACAAAAAGAGGATAGCAGCAGTAAATTCTTATGCAAGACAACGCAGCGTGTTAATACTTTAGCAATCTTAATCTATTAATGTAACGATTATTGTTCCCCGAACAAAGGTTCATATATTTGCCTATTCTACTATGTACATTTCTTACACTACTACTATTCTACGAACTCCTTTATGTGAGAGAAGTGGTGGAGTCCTATGGACTAGCGTCAATCCCTCCTTAGACTCCCCCTCCTCTGACGTGCATTAGGATTTGGAGGTCTAATTTCAATCTCCTGGTTCTCCTGTTGTCCTTGATTTCGCTCCCTCCAATTACGGTCGCTTTGCCGTTCGTCATTCCTCCTGTCCCAGATTGCTTGTCTGGATTGACCCTGTTCCCTGACGTTCTGGTTTCCGTGTCTCTGGTTTCCATAACCTTGAATAGCGTAACCTTGATCTCGGTAACCCTGGTTTCCTAACTGACCAGTGCGATTATGCGATCTGTTGTCGTCTTCCCTTGCTGGCCCGTGGTATTTGTTATTTTGCGCCTTCTTCCTGTCCTTTGCGTCTTGTTTATCGAAGACTACTTCGAGTTCGCGCAGTAGACTCTTGAATGCATCTATGTCAGATCCACACTTCCCGACAAGTGTCTGTTGATACCTAACTGGCAATTTCGAAAAGCAAAATTTAATAATTTCTCCGTTGCTGTATGGACTATCTAAAAACTGATTCTTCTTGAGTAAGTCATCAAAAAATTTGGTTGCGCTCTTATGCCCGGACACTTCCAGTTCAGGACAAAATATTATTTCCTCTTTAATCCTGTCTTGCGTTTCCTTTGACCAGTAGGTCCGCAGGAATGCACCAACAAATTCCTGATAAGTCCGACACGTCGCTGCCACGCCCCGCATCTTTTCCGCGGCTTGGCCTTCGATGTGTCCACACATGAATTCTAATTTGGCCTGGGTTGGCCATGACGACGGTAATGAATTAGTAAATTGCATCACCCAGCTCTTCGGATGCATCGACCCTCCATTATCTTTGAACTTCTGGAATTTGAGTATCGACAGGAAGTGATTGTGATCAAAATTCTGTCCGATCCTCGCACTGGTGTTGTCAGACGTTTCCGATACTTGCACGTCTGCGGAGTGTCCTGATCTATCTTGCTGATAACTGTGATGTGCTACGTCTGTATCACAGTGGAAGTGGCATTCAGCATTCACTCTTCTAAGTGGGCTGCAATTATTGGAGCTATTACTCGCTGTTTCTGCGTGTGCATTGTTTGTTCCGCACGCTGTCACTGGGCTAGAGCACGGCGGGCTTTTCCTCGGAGATACAATCCTGTGTGCTCCATCATTGGTATCCGAACGCGCAGTGCTCGTGTGCCCATTTCGCTCTAGTTTTGCTATCCGACTCTCTACTTCTTTCATTCGTTTCGTGATGTTCGTAACCGCAATATTACCTTGAGTCTTTAAGGCCGCTAGGGATTTCGAGTGGACTTGTGTCGCACGTCGCAAGCGCCCTGCGAGTTTAAGAGTTACTCTTGCGATTTTCATTGCCCCTGTTGCTGCAGTTTTGGCTAGGCCTGCTACTTTTTGTGCTACCATTGACATTTGTTTTGCTTCTCCACATTCTTTCTTTATTGTTAATAATTCCCCACGAATTTCCCCTATATGCGAAATTATTGCCTCCGTGTCCTTCTTACGCTGTTCGTCAGCTTCTTCCTTCTCCTTCTTACGTTGTTTCTCCTCTTCTTCCTTCTCCTTCTTACGTTGTTTCTCCTCTTCTTCCTTCTCCTTCTTACGCTGTTCGTCAGCTTCTTCCTGCTTCTTACGCTGTTCGTCAGCTTCTTCTTTCATTGATCGTAGGAAGCTCAGTATTGGGTTTACGTCATCTTCTTGATCCTCTTCAAACATGGGCGATGTAACTCTGGACACCTGGGCGCTAGAGCTCTGACGTGACCGAGCTGGCCTCTGTCTGCACTCGTTCGTTTGACTATAAACTTCTGCTACCGTCTCGACCTGTGTGCCTGTCTCTGTTTCATCCTCTACTTCACTATCATAATCACGGCCGCAACGCTGCTCTGAGATCGCGTCCAAATCACCTTCCTCATCAATGCCCCTGGCGTCCTGTCCTGCTAAAAATGTGCCCATCTCATCTCCGAACCTATTCCCGTCAGTAAACTGCCCCTTATCCATTATGCTATCCTCTTTTGTTTTAGCTTCGCCCGATAATAGTCGTGCCTTACTTCTCGTTATCATTCATAAAAACAAATTCATCTAAAATGCACAATAAAATTAATCTACTCCATATATTTTTTACACATAAACATAAAATTTCAACAACGCTGTTCCAACGCTGTAATCACAAACACAATTTGATGTGGTACAGAAACCGCACACAAATCCGACAAAGTGCGATGCGGTACAGACACCACATCAGCGAAACACAAAAAAAACAATGAACAAAAAATATATACACTGAAAACAAAAACTGTAGTCATGCGCCGCTACTTAAAACTAAACGCGGAACTACCAAAAAAAACTTGGGTATTAATCATTAAAAAAAATAGAGAGAAAAAAAATTGAATGTTCCTACTAAGAATCCTGTTTGTTTATCAGAGATTCACAGGAAAGATCCGAGGCCAAGGGTCGCCATATTATGCGAGGTGCCGGGGCTAGTAGTGTATTTATCACTAAATTCTACTACAATCCACATGTGTAAATCATGCTCTAAGCCCCCCCTATTCTAACTCCGACTTTTGCTGTTGCACAAGGATAAAACAAATACGCGAACTGACTCTAATCAACCCTGCTAGTGGAGTAGAAGAGAGTTTGGCACCTGCAATAATTTAATTTGATAAATAAGTTAAATAAACAAAGGTTTCATTAGCATAGTGAGGAATGATAGGGTTGCTCTATTGATTAACAGAAAGAAAGTTCTGTCCAAAATAACAATATGATTTATTAAGATTAAACGCAGAATAGTAAAAGAGACACAGGAAATATAAAACATCAAATTGGCTAAAATTGGAGATTCATACAAACACAGTAAAGGTGAAGTTGTCCCTAACTTAGATCGTGAGGTTTAAGACGAAGTGGTATGTGGAGCCAATTCCTTTCCACTCAAATCTCAAGAGAGACACACAGCTAACCCAATAGTAATTGCTGCTACTCGAAACTGAACAAAGTTAGAAAAGGATGAACAGGCGCGCTCTGCTGAGCTCTGATTATCACCTAGGAAAATCCCTATCTGCCGGTGCTGCGGACGTACATTACCAACAGTCTTCTTATCTCCCAGAACACGATCTGGCGTACCGCAGGCGAGGGCTGGTTGCTCCGACGTCCTCGACCGAAAGGCGACTGCCGACCACCCAGAGCACCCGTACAGGCCGAACACACAACCTTCCCGCCCCCACGACAGTGGTCGTGGTTACGTTCCAATCAGCAACACGAAAACCGGCGGAAATTCCACTCCATTGCCGGAGCACTACCATTCCACCAATGGAGATTCTTGGCGCCAATTTCTGTGCTGATTTTGCAGAAAGTGCGGGAATTTTCCCGCCACAACTGCGTGGGTACACAAGTCATTCCCACGCCTCGCTGGTAGCCCGCCAGAAAGTGTTTTCGCAAAGTTTCTCTGAAGTAACGGAACCTCTAGCCCAGCCGCTACTTCACACCCCAGCGGGCGTGTCTCTTGACAATGTCGGCGTCTGAAAAGCATTCACTCGACTGCCTCACACACGTCGGCTTAACTCTCTCCAGTTCCACAGAGCCCGCCTGTCACCGGCCCACCCGGGTGACGAGAGACGCTGCGTGGGAAGTACGCGTGTTAAGGAAAAGCAACCCTCCACCGCATGCAACTAGAGAGGAGAATCGTAAGATAGAAATATGAGAGGGGGCTCATGCCACCTCTCAAAATCGCAGTTTGACTCGGTAGCGAATAGCGTAGTATGAACTTTGCTCAACAGATGGCAGTGCTAACTGCGCTTTTTAGTTGCTACTTGCGACTCTTAGTTGCGACTTGTCACGGAAATCGCAGTTAGACTCCATAGCGTACCGCAGAGATGGGCGTAGTACGAACTTTGACCCACAGATGGCACTGTTAACCGCGCTTTCTAGTTGCTACTTGCGACTCTTAGTTGCGACTTGTCACGGAAATCGCAGTTAGACTCCATAGCGTACCGCAGAGATGGACGTAGTACGAACTTTGGCCAACAGATGCCACTGTTAACCGCGCTTTTTAGTTGCTACTTGCGACTCTTAGTTGCGACTTGTCACGGAAATCGCAGTTAGACTCCATAGCATACCGCAGAGATGGACGTAGTACGAACTTCGGCCAACAGATGCCACTGTTAACCGCGCTTTTTAGTTGCTACTTGCGACTCTTATTTGCGACTTGTCACTGAAATCGCAGAAAGCAGTGCTAAATTCGATCAATAGATGGCTCATGTCTTTGAATGTGAAATACTACTTGCGACTGCTAACTGTGACTGAAATCGCAGTTAGATTCTGTAAAGTTGCTACTGTGATATCTGTGACTTCTCAGTCACGGTGATTTCTAACAGATACGCGATTTCCTGCCCACCACTAGTGGAGACCATCTAGGGCTTAGAACTCCTGGAGTATACTGAATATTACGTCAGTGTAGCTGCTACAACGTCGGTCAAACACAACACTTGCTGTCTATTTCATTGCGGCTGCCTGAAATGACCTGAACCTTCCTACTGTTACTTGGGACTTAGTAAGAGTTTCCTTCGGGTTGGAAGTGGTACCTACATTGTGAAGCAACAAACTAGCTACGACATTGCACGCATTTGTTTTTGGGCGCTACAAGGCGATGTCATTAGAGCCTATTGCTGAAAACAGCAGGGGCACTGTAATTAAATGACGACTCAGTTAGATACGAAGCTAATTGGGAATATCATCGCTACGGTGTCCGAACAAACACAGAATTGGGTTCGCAGGTGGGCGTGGCGGCCACAATGGAACAATAGCTGTAGCGACGCCACCGTGTTCCGTAAGAATAACGTCGGCGGCCGGCTCGTTACAGCGGCCGCACAATGGGGGGATGTCCCCGGCACGCGTACCAACCTAACGAGTGAGCGCCACGTGTCTCGTGTCTGCGGCCGCACGCCTCACCGGCTCCGCCACTTGCCGGCGTCTCGCCAGGGGGCGCCGAACACAATGGCCTCGCCACCTCCCTCTCGAGTTTTACTCAGATATTTATTTTTCTGGCTAACAAAACGCAACCCTCCCTCTGTAAGAAACGCTGCAACAGGATTACGGACACAGCTCACTGACCACGATTTGTCGTAGCATTATTGAACGAAATAATGTGCTATATCGGTGGCGTGTTATCAGCGTATTTACTGTCATCGTACGTAATATTACGTCTGACCCATGTCATATTTGTTACTGATAACAGCGCCTAGCCATACTATTGAGATAATAAATTTGCTATAGAATGTCAGTTTTTCCTTTGTTTCCGGTATTTCGAAACTGTACGTTATGACGAGCTTAGTGAGCAGAGGAACAGACAACTCTCTGCGTCATTTTCAGAGGATACTAACATAGCCAGATTGTGAGAAAAGATCGATGAAACACCTTAAGGTGTTTCTCTTAACACTCTGGTCAACGTTTCAGAGCTACATCTGTAAAATATTGAGAACGTCTGAAGCATTATGGACGAGGTCCTCCAACCATCTCGGGATTTTAACCGTCTAACGCGCTAATTGGACAGAATTCGGCATGATACACTACTGGCCATTAAAATTGCTACACCAAGAAGAAATGCAGATGATAAACGGGTATTCATTGGACAAATATATTATACTAGAACTGACATCTAATTACATTTTCACGCAATTTGAGTGCATAGATCCTGAGAAATCCGTACCCGTAAAAACGTCCTTGACACGCCTGGGCATTGAGTTAAACACAGCTTGGATGGCGTGTACAGGTACAGAAGCCCATGCAGCTTCAACACGATACCACAGTTCATCAAGAGTAGTGACTGGCGTATTGCGACGAGCCAGTTGCTTGGCCACCATTGACTAGACGTTTTCAATTGGTGAGAGATCTGGAGAATGTGCTGGCCAGTGCAGCAGTCGAACATTTTCTGTATCCAGAAAGGCCCGTACATGACCTGCAACATGCGGTCGTCCATTATACTCCTGAAATGTAGGGTTTCACAGGGATCGAATGAAGGGCAGAGCCACGAGTCGTAACACATCTGAAATGTAACGTCCACTGTTCAAAGTGCCGTCAATGCGAACAAGAGGTGACCGAGACGTGTAACCAATGGCACCGCATACCATTACGCCGGGTCATATGCCAGTATGGCGATGACGAATACGCGCTTACAATGTGCATTCACCTCGATGACGCTAATCACCGATGCGACCATCATGATGCTGTAAACAGAACCTGGATTCATCCGAAAAATGACTTTTTGCAATTCGTGCACCCAGGTTGGTCGTTGAGTACACCATCGCAGGCGCTCCTGTCTGTGATGCAGCGTCAAGGATAATCGTAGCCATGGTCTCCATGCTGCTGCAAACGTCGTCGAACTGTTCGTGCAGATGGTTGTTGTCTTGCATACGTCCCCATCTGTTGACTCAGGGATCGAGACGTGGCGTCACAGCCATGCGGATAAGATGCCTGTCATCTCGACTGCTAGTGATACGAGGCCGTTGGGATCCAGCATGGCGTTCCGTATTACCCTCCTGAACCCACCGATTCCATATTCTGCTAACATTCATTGGATCTCGACCAACGCTAGCAGCAATGTCGCGATACGATAAACCGCAATCGTGAAAGGCTACAATCCGACCTTTATCAAAGGGTGATGGTACGCATTTCTCCTCCTTACACGAGGCATCACAACAACGTTTGACCAGGCAACGCCGGTCAACTGCTGTTTGTGTATGAGAAATCGGTTGGAAACTTCCCTCATGTCAGCAGGTTGCAGATGTTGCCACCGGCGCCAACCTTGTGTGAATGCTCTGAAAAGCTAATCATTTGCATATCACAGCATCTTCTTCTTGTCGGTTAAATTTCGCGTCTGTAGCGCGTTATCTTCGTGGTGCAGTAATTTTAATGGCCAGTAGTGTATTTCGTAGGGGACATCCAACAACTCTATCAGTCAATGACAAGCCGAATAACTGCTTGTTTCAGGGCCAGAGATGGACCATCAGTTATTGACTTGCTCAATTTGAGGAGTCTTTCTCTTGAATAAGGCATCCAATGTTTCTGATATTGTAATCGTTTATTTGTATATTTACACATGTATCAATTACCGTTCCACTCGGATAATTGCTTCACGGAGTGTCTTTTGTCTGTGTGTACTTTGGTGCAGCCCCAAGGCTTCTCTCGTGTTATTCTGCGGACTAAAGACTGCTGTGTTGCTTCCGCAGGTGTGGTTCCAGAACCGGCGCGCCAAGTGGCGCAAGACGGAGAAGTGCTGGGGACGCAGCACCATCATGGCGGAGTACGGCCTGTACGGCGCCATGGTGCGCCACTCGCTGCCGCTGCCGGAGACCATCCTGAAGAGCGCCAAGGAGAGCAACGAGTGCGTCGCGCCCTGGCTGCTAGGTAAGCCTCCCCAACGCGCTGCCCCCCTCTAGCTGCCTGCGTGAAAACTGCAAGAGTTTGTTTCCCGAAATAGCCTTTGTCTATGCAGTTTATAACTATCACGCAGCAGGGCCATGCTCTCACAGTTCAGACTTAAAATTTTTGAAGAGGCCGTATTTCAAGCCCCGCTTTCTGTCAGCGTAATTTCTAATACAAGATCGGCAAGATACACTGACCTCTGGCGTGCCACATGGCAGTGTTATGGGACCGCTGATTTTCACTATATACAGGGTGTTACAAAAAGGTACGGCCAAACTTTCAGGAAACATTCCTCACACACAAATACAGAAAAGATGTTATGTGGACATGTGTCCGGAAACGCTTAATTTCCATGTTAGAGCTCATTTTAGTTTCGTTCTTCCACCTACCCTCAATGGAACATGTTATCATGATTTCATACGGGATACTCTACCTGTGCTGCTAGAACATGTGCCTTTACAAGTACGACACAACATGGTTCATGCACGATGGAGCTCCTGCACGTTTCAGTCGAAGTGTTCGTACGCTTCTCGACAACAGATTCGGTGACCGATGGATTTGTAGAGGCGGACCAATTCCATGGCCTCCACGCTCTCCTGACCTCAACCCTCTTGACTTTCATTTATGGGGGCATTTGAAAGCTCTTGTCTACGAAACCCCGATGCCAAATGTAGAGACTCTTCGTGCTCGTATTGTGGACGGCTGTGATACAATACGCCATTCTCCAGGGCTGCTGCATCAGCGCATCAGGGATTCCATGCGACGGAGGGTGGATGCATGTATCCTCGCTAACGGAGGACATTTTGAACATTTCCTGTAACAAAGTGTTTGAAGTCACGCTGGAACGTTCTGTTACTGTGTGTTTCCATTCCATGATTAATGTGATTTGAAGAGAAGTAATAAAATGAGCTCTAACATGGAAAGTAAGCGTTTCCGGACACATGTCCACATAACATATTTTCTTTCTTTGTGTGTGAGGAATGTTTCCTGAAAGTTTGGCCGTACCTTTTTGTAACACCCTGTATATACATGACCTAGTAGATAGTGTCGGAGGTTCCATACGGCTTTTCGCGGATGATGCTGTAGTATACAGAGAAGTTGCAGAATTAGAAAATTGCAGCGAAATGCAGGAAGATCTGCAGCGGATAGGCACTTGGTGCAGGGAGTGGCAACTGACCCTTAACATAGACAAATGTAATGTATTGCGAATACATAGAAAGAAGGATCCTTAATTGTATGATTATATGATAGCGGAATAAACACTGGTAGCAGTTACTTCTGTGAAATATCTGAGAGTATGCGCATGGAACGATTTCAAGTGGAATGATCATATAAAATTAATTGTTGGTAAGGCGGGTACCAGGTTGAGATTCGTTGGGAGAGTCCTTAGAAAATGTAGTCCATCAACAAAGGAGGTGGCTTACAAAACACTCGTTCGACCTATACTTGAGTATTGCTCATCAGTGTGTGATCCGTACCGGGTCGGGTTGACAGAGGAGATAGAGAAGATCCAAAGAAGAGCGGCGCGTTTCGTCACAGGGTTATTTGGCAAGCGTGATAGCGTTACGGAGATGTTTAGCAAACTCGAATGGCAGACTCTGCAAGAGAGGCGCTATGCATCGCGGTGTAGCTTGCTGTCCAGGTTTCGAGAGGGTGCGTTTCTGGATGAGGTATCGAAAATATTGCTTCCCCCCTACTTCTACCACCCAAGGAAATCACGAATGTAAAATTAGAGAGATTCGAGCGCGCATGGAGGCTTTCCGGTAGTCGTTCTTCCCGCTATCCATAGGCGACTGGAACAGGAAAGGGAGGTAATGACAGTGGTACGTAAAGTGCCCGCCACACACCGTTGGGTGTCTTGCGGAGTATAAATGTAGATGTAGATGTAGATGACAAATGTCAAGGGATACTTCGTAACATCGTGTCAGACCAATGTTTACCCGGCGTTGTGCAGCCCCATTATGGAGCAAACACCAGCTTGCACAGCGCCTTGTTGACAACTTTGGTTTTTGGCTCCGTGGGGTCTGCGCCACACTCGAACGGTACAATCAGTTCTTACCAACTGAAATCGGACGTCATCTGACCAGGCCACGATTTTCCGGTCGTCTAGAATCCAACCGACAACGTCACGAGCCAAGGAGGGGTGTTGCAGGTGATGTCGTGCTGTTAGCAAAGGCGCTCTGCTTCCGTAGCCCACTAACGTCAAATTTCGCCGCATTGACCTAACGGAGACGTCCGTCGTACGTCCCACATAGATTTCTACTGTTATTTCGCGCAGTGTCGCCTGTCTGTTTCTGCTGCCAACCCTGTGTAAATGCTGCTGCTCTCGGTCGTTAAGTGAAGGCCGTCGACCACTGCGTTGTCCTGGGTGATCGCGGAATATTAAATTCGCGAACTATTTCCGAAATGGAACGTCCCATGCCTTTAGCTCCAACTACCATTTGGCGTCTGTTAAATTCCCGTCGTGCGGCCATAATGAATCACCTGAGTACAAACGACAGCTCCGCGAATGCACTGCCCTTTTATACCTGGTGTACGCGATACTACCGTCGTCTGTATAGGCTATGTGCATATCGCTATCCCATGACTGTTGTCATCTTCGTGTATATTTCCATTCACCTTAAGATAAGCAGCCTAACTTACAAAAATGGTTGAAATGGCTCTAAGCACTATGGCACTTAACATCTGAGGTCATCAGTCCCCTACACTGAGAACTACTTAAACCTAACTAACCTATGGACATCACACACATCAATGCCCGAGGCGGGATTCGAACCTGCGACCGTAGCAGCAGCGCGGTTCCGGACTCAAGCGCGTAGAACCGCTCTACCACAACGGCCGGCTCCGTAACTTACATCATATACATAAGGTGCAGGAAATATTTACTAGGCCAGTTTTATTTTGGCCACTCTATATGTATCCTTAGCCATACTTTCTCATAAATTTGAGGCCGTAGCAGCATTTGGTTTGTCAGAAAAACAATTCTGTCGGAATAGGTTTTTGTACCAACCTGCCTCCGAATCCAGGTTGATCGGTCCAGACATTGGGATTAGCTGTGATAGGTTACTTACGCTGGCAAAAAGAAATTATTTATTGATAAGTTGTATTAAAAATAGAGAAAACAAACAATAATGTTGATAAGGCACTATTAGATAATAAGGCCATTTTAGACACTAAAATGAAATTTAAATCAATGTTTAATAAAATGACCTGTTTTAGCCTAGTCACTTTCGGGTGCAGTCTCAATATTCTTACAAATATAAAAGTTATCTGGTCCAAGGGTACATAATTCATAACCCCTACCCCTATTTCTCACATTCGTACGCTAGATCCTTTTTCCTTAGCTATACTGTTAGTAAATGAGATTTTTTGTTCTTTCTTACTTTTACTTACTTTATTATTTTTGGATTCTCGTTACTTCCATCTGCTTTTCTAAATGGAAATTTCATTTATTTTTTACTTGCATTTTCAGGTAGTTTTTCAATCTTTCTTTTGAGTGATGAATTTGTCAAAAGTGCTGTATCTTTTTACGGGAGTTATCTCTATCCGCATTTTCCACATCGCCAGCCCTTCGTAAAGGTCCTACTATAAGAGGTTACTTCCGGACATTGTTTGCCTTAGGAAATTTAACAGGTCTTTACGAAATATCTGCACAAAACAAAAGAAAATAGTTGGACTATATACTTAACAGAATAAAGAAAACAGAATAAATAAAAAACGGGCGATATTTGTAAGAGGATGTAGTTTCAATTTCGGATGAAAGCACTCGTGAGAACAAAGTTTTTGGCATGTTGTTGTTGTTGTGGTCTTCAGTCCTGAGACTGGTTTGATGCAGCTCTCCATGCTACTCTATCCTGTGCAAGCTTCTTCATCTCCCAGTACCTACTGCAACCTACATCCTTCTGAATCTGCTTAGGGTATTCATCTCTTGGTCTCCGTCTACGATTGTTACCCTCCACGCTGCCCTCCAATGCTAAATTTGTGATCCCTTGATGCCTCAAAACATGTCCTACCAACCGATCCCTTCTTCTAGTCAAGTTGTGCCACAAACTTCTCTTCTCCCCAATCCTATTCAATACCTCCTCATTAGTTACGTGATCTACCCACATTATCTTCAGCATTCTTCTGTAGCACCACATTTCGAAAGCTTCTATTCTCTTCTTGTCCAAACTGGTTATCGTCCATGTTTCACTTCCACACAAATACTTTCAGAAACGACTTCCTGACACTTAAATCTATACTCGATGTTAACAAATTTCTCTTCTTCAGAAACGATTTCCTTGCCATTGCCAGTCTACATTTTATATCCTCTCTACTTCGACCATCATCAGTTATTTTACTCCCTAAATAGCAGAAATCCTTTACTACTTTAAGTGTCTCATTTCCTAATCTAATCCCCTCAGCATCACCCGATTGAATTTGACTACATTCCATTATCCTCGTTTTGCTTTTGTTGATGTTCATCTTATATCCTTCTTTCAAGACACTGTCCATTCCGTTCAACTGCTCTTCCAAGTCCTTTGCTGTCTCTGACAGAATTACAATGTCATCGGCGAACCTCAAAGTTTTTACTTCTTCTCCATGAATTTTAATACCTACTCCGATTTTTTCTTTTGTTTCCTTTACTGCTTGCTCAATATACAGATTGAATAACATCGAGGAGAGGCTACAACCCTGTCTCACTCCTTTCCCAACCACTGCTTCCCTTTCATGCCCCTCGACTCTTATAACTGCCATCTGGTTTCTGTACAAATTGTAAATAGCCTTTCGCTCCCTGTATTTTACCCCTGCCACCTTCAGAATTTGAAAGAGAGTATTCCAGTTAACGTTGTCAAAAGCTTTCTCTAAGTCTACAAATGCTAAAATCGTAGGTTTGCCTTTTCTTAATCTTTCTTCTAAGATAAGTCGTAAGGTTAGTATTGCCTCACGTGTTCCAACATTTCTACGGAATCCAAACTGATGTTCCCCGAGGTCCGCTTCTACCAGTTTTTCCATTCGTCTGTAAAGAATACGCGTTAGTATTTTGCAGCTGTGACTTATTAAACTGATTGTTCGTTAATTTTCACATCTGTCAACACCTGCTTTCTTTGGGATTGGAATTATTATATTCTTCTTGAAGTCTGAGGGTATTTCGCCTGTCTCATACATCTTGCTCACCAGATGGTAGAGTTTTGTCATGACTGACTCTCGCAAGGCCATCAGTAGTTCTAATGGAATGTTGTCTACTCCCGGGGCCTTGTTTCGACTCAGGTCTTTCAGTGCTCTGTCAAACTCTTCACGCAGTATCTTATCTCCCATTTCATCTTCATCTACATCCTCTTCCATTTCCATAATACTGTCCTCAAGTACATCGCCCTTGTATAAACCCTCTATATACTCCTTCCACCTTTCTGCCTTCCCTTCTTTGCTTAGAACTGGGTTGCCATCTGAGCTCTTGATATTCATACAAGTGGTTCTCTTCTCTCCAAAGGTCTATTTAATTTTCCTGTAGGCAGTATCTATCTTACCCCTAGTGAGACAAGCCTCTACATCCTTACATTTGTCCTCTAGCCATCCCTGCTTAGCCATTTTGCACTTTCTGTCGTTCTCTTTTTTGAGACGTTTGTATTCCCTTTTGCCTGCTTCATTTATTGCATTTTTATATTTTCTCCTTTCATCAATTAAATTCAATATTTCTTCTGTTACCCAAGGATTTCTATTAGCCCTCGTCTTTTTACCTACTTGATCCTCTGCTGCCTTCACTACTTCATCCCTCAGAGCTACCCATTCTTCTTCTACTGTATTTCTTTCCCCCATTCCTGTCAATTGTTCCCTTATGCTCTCCCTGAAACTCTCTACAACCTCTGGTTCTTTCAGTTTATCCAGGTGTTTTTGGCATGCTGCACTTTAAATAGAAGCTGGTCCACAGCCTGAAAATATTCGGTCTCGTAACTTATGAGCCATGAGAGGCCATCCTTTTTTTCTTTTTCTTTTTTTTTTTTTTCCTGACGTTCAGGAGATGCAAGTCCCCGTCCGGCATAAGTGCAAAGGTTTACCGCGGTTCACTTGAGGAGAGTGCCATCGTGGTTCCTGCCGATTTCCTTCTGCTTCGTTGCCCGTCTCTGCAAGCACTTTGTTGTTTATGGCCTGAATGTCGACGGGACATTAAGCAGTCCACCGTTCCTTCATGAAGTAACGAGGGGTCTCCTATGCTTAGCATCTCGCATGCTTTCTTGTGTCTAACTCAAGTGTGGAGGAGATTGAACTTTTAACACAACCAGTTGTAAAAAAACTGGACATTCTCACGTCTTCAAGTCACATAAGCCGCTGTAAGTACTTTATTGTCGTCTTACAGTCAGTAGTAACAAATTTCGGAAGGCAGGAGAGCTACACAAGTATCCGCACGTCCATCTTTGTACAACATAGTTTAGGAACTCCGCCTTTTTAATATAAAATGTAAAATTAGAAACACATTCAGTCGTCAATATCTTCAGGACTCTGTATAAAGGAAACAACAATATTGACAGTCGAAACTACAGAATAATGGGGCGGTGTAAAATTAGAGAGCAATTATATACAGTGGTAATAGGTAGTAAACATTTAACAAAACCCAAACTGTACAAGAAGTGACATCAAAGTCAACGATAAATTAAGAAATAAAACGCCGAAACCGTTGTACACTGTATGAATATAAACTCGGGAACAAACTCTACATATGCCACATAATAGTAACTAATAGACTTCGTTCTAATACCACTCATATGACAGTCAATAAAGTTCTTCTGGGTTTGAGGCCGCACTGTCAACTATAAAATTCCGATGTTTCGGCGACTATTGCAAGACGCCTTCCTCAGGTTAAGTTAGCAATACGTCACTCCAGCCATAGACGGAATGGTTCCTCTGTGAGGTCGCGGCCGATTTCCCTCCTCATACTTGAGACAGTCGGAGCTTTCGCTCCGTCTCTACTGACCCCACCAACGACAAGACGTTAAACGCTAAACTTCCTCTTTTCTTCCTACAGACACTCAAATGACGACTCTTCCCCGTACAATACTGCGTCATTAGCAAGCAGTTGCAAATCACGCTCACCCTATCTGTCAGATCACTTATGTACAGTCATACAAAAGGTTCCCTTTGCCACACACGTCATTGCACAATAAAATTGCATTGTTGCTTAACACAGGTTCAAAAATGGTTCAAATGGCTCTGAGCACTGTGGGACAACATCTGAGGTCATCAGTCCCCTAGACCTTAGAACTACTTAAACCTAACTAACCTAAGGACACCACAAACATCCATGCCCGAGACAGGATTCGAACCTGCGACCGTAGCGGCCACGCGGTTGCAGACTGAAGCGCCTAGAACCGCTCGGCCACACCGGCCGGCTTAACACAGGTACTTGCAGTGATTTCAAGTACATCTTTTTCTGCGGAAATACTCGAACGCATAACGTACAGTCTCAGAACAATTCCGGTAATGGAAAGAGAGAGGGGAAGTAGTCCTCGAAAGAGCCAAATTCCAGTAAATGACACGGTAAACACTTACCCGCTCGCGCAGGCGCATCAGAGATAGCTTACACGTCGCCGTCGGCGCTTTGCGGACCACTAGCAGAGGCCGAGTAGCGCCTTGTCCTCACGTGAGAGCCTCCACAATGACACAGAGGGGGCGTCGCGTCCCAGCTCTCATTGTGCAGGCGGTCGTTAAGAAAGTGGCCACGAGGGCCCTACTGTCGAGTGCTGAGGCCGAGGAAGGACCCTCCTCTCCTCTCTGCCCTCCTCCTTAATTTCGATCCTCTCCACAGCGCGCTCCTGGACACCTCCTTCACGAGCTCGCACTGGCGACAGGAACTCAAAGAATTGCAACAATCACAAGGCTCAGCACCCTATCTTCCCAATTTTTCTGTTGTTGAAGCTGCCTATCTCCTCCGGTAATATTCCGCATCAGTGCTCTTCATATAACAGTACACTGTCCGATTAAAGGCATCCAGACAACTTTGCTACATGCAGAATTAAATATTATATATAACGGGAAGCGGATCTACCAGTATAAAAACAGCAGAGAGGCACTAACAGCAAAATGAGTCAGAGATCTGACTTCGAACATGGACAGGCCATTCGATGTCACCTGAGTAACAAATCCATCAAGCTGCTGGTAAACCTTTCAGGACGTAAGGTCGTGTCCTGACGTTTCGTCCAGAGCTGCGCTGGACATCCTCAGAGGCGTTCCGCCACTGAGTCTTGCAGACTCTGCGGAGGAGCGCCTCTTAAGCATGTCCAGCGCAGTCTTGGACGAAACGTCAGGATCAGATGGGTTTCTTGGACCACGACCTTACATCCCTAATGGTTTACCGGCAGGTATGTCATCCAGTCGTGTAAGCTTTTATTCTAGATCCATCAGGTACATTTCAACCCATCTGAATTTGCCCAGGTCGGCTATCGGTGATGTGATAGTGAAGTGGAAACTCGGAAGAGGGACCACAGATGAACCAAGACCAGACAGACCTGATCTCCTAACTGTCAGGGATAGTGGAGCACTGCAAAGCGTGGTTGTAAGACATCACAGGAAATCAGCGAGATAGCACAGTGACTCCGTGTAGGGTTTACCAAAAACTGGCGTGTAGTGGTCGAGTAGCTCCCCGTAAACCGTGCAGTTTCTGTAGTCGACGCTTGTGGTGGCCAGTGGATGACTGGAAACGAGTAATATAGAGTGATGAATCACGCTACTTACACCCTGTAGCGGTCCGACAGAAGATTTCGTTCTTGGTGAATGAATGGCGGACGTTACCTACCCTGCCATCGTGTCTAGTAGCAGCACAGACGTTCGTATGTGGTGCTGTTTCAGAAAGGGGGTGCTTTTCGTGTTTACGATGAGGTCCGCTTATTGCGCGTAACAACGTGCTAATGCTTAAGAATATCAACACATTTTACAGTACTGTGTACTGCATACTGTAGAGGAACAGTTCGGACAAGATGACTTCATCAACATGACAATGCACTCTGTCATAAATGTTTTGTGGACAATAACATTCCAGAAATGATCTGCCCAGTGTCCCGACCTGAACGCAGTGGAACACTTTTGAGATTTGTTAGAATCTACATTTACATCTACATCAACATGGATACTCTGCAAATCACATTTAAGTGCCTGGCAGAGGGTTCATCGAACCACCTTAATTCTCTATTATTCCAATCTCGTATAGCGCGCGGAAAGAATGAACACCTATATCTTTCGGTACGAGCTCTGATTTCCCTTATTTTATCTTTGTGATCGTTCCTCCCTATGTAAATCGGTATCAACAAAATATTTTCACATTCGGAGGAGAAAGTTGGTGATTGGAATTTCGTGAGAAGATTCCATCGCAACGAAAAACGCCTTTCTTTTAATGATGTCCAGCCCAAATCCTGTATCATTTCTGTGACACTCCCTCCCATTTTATGCCATAATACAAAACGTGCTGCCTTTCTTTGAACTTTTTCGATGTACTCCGTTAGTCTTATCTCGTAAGGATCCCACACCGCGCAGCAGTATTTTAAAAGAGGACGGACAAGCGTAGTGTAGGCAGTCTCCTTAGTAGGTCTGTTACATTTTCTAAGTGTCCTGCCAATGAAACGCAGTCTTTGGTTAGCCTTCCCCACAACATTTTCTATGTGTTCCTTCCAATTTAAGTTGTTCCTGATACCTAGGTATTTAGTTGAATTTACGGCTTTTAGATTAGATTGATTTATCTTGTAACCGAAGTTTAACGAGTTCCTTCAAACACTCATGTGGATGACCTCACACTTTTTGTTATTTAAGGTCAACTGCCACTTTTTGCACCATTCAGGTATTTCTTCTAAATCGTTTTGCAGTTTGTTTTGATCTTCTGATGACTTTATTATTCAGGTATTTCTTCTAAATCGTTTTGCAGTTTGTTTTGATCTTCTGATGACTTTATTAGTCGATAAACGACAGCGTAATCTACAAACAAACTAAGACGGCTGCTCAGATTGTCTCTCAAATCGTTTATATAGATAAGGAACAGCAAAGGGCCTATAACACTACCTTGGGGAACGCCAGAAATCACTTCTGTTTTACTCGATGACTTTCCGTCAATTACTACGAACTGTGACCTCTCTGACAGGAAATCACAAATCCAGTCACGTAACTGAGACGGTATTCCATAAGCACGCAATTTCACTACGAGCTGCTTGTGTGGTACTGTGTCAAAAGCCTTCCGGAATCAATCTGAAATCCCTTGTCGATAGCAATCAACACTTCATGGGAATAAAGAGCTAGTTGTGTTTCACAGGAACGACGTTTTCTAAACCCATGTTGACTGTGTGTCAATAGACCGTTTTCTTCGAGGTAATTCATTACGTTCGAACAAAATATATGTTCTAAAATCTTGCTGCACATCGACGTTAACGATATGGGCCTGTAATTTAGCGGATTACTCCTACTACCTTTCTTGAATATTGGTGTGACCTGTGCAACTTTCCAGTCTTTGCGAACGGATCTTTCGTCGGGCGAACGGTTGTATATGATTGTTAAGTATGGAGCTAATGCATCAGCATACTCCGAAAGGAACCTAATTGGTATACAGTCTTGACCAGAAGACTTGCTTTTATTAAATGATTTAAGTTGCTTCACTGCTCCGAGGATATTTACTTCTGCGTTACTCATGTTGGCAGCTGTTCTCGTTTCGAATTCTGGAATATTTACTTCGGCTTCCTTTCTGAAGGAATTTCGGAAGGTTGTGTTTAGTAGCTCTGCTTTGGCATCACTGTCTTCGATACTTCATACTGTCTTCGATAGTATCTCGATTGCTATCGCGCAGAGAAGGCATTGATTGTTTCTTGCCGCTAACATACTTCACATACGACCAGAATCGCTTTGGATTTTCTGCCAGGTTTCGAGACAAAGTTTCGTTGTGGAAACTGTTATAAGCATCTCGCATTGAAGTCCGCGCTAAATTTCGAGCTTCTGTAAAAGATCGCCAATCTTGGGGATTTTGCGTCTGTTTAAATTTGACTTGTTTGTTTCGTTGTTTCTCCAACAGTGTTCGACTTCACTCCAAACCCCAACGTCCAACAACTACTTCTCTGGTTTCGGCTCTTGAGGAATAATGGACTGCCACTTCTCCACAGCCATTCAGGCACCGCATTCCAAGTGTCTCCAGCTTATTTCAAGGCATCATAAAGATGAAAGGTTGACACACCCATATGGATGACCACTAATTGGTGTCCAGACAATTTTGTTCAGACGGGCGCCTTGTGATAGCAGCGTCCTAGTGATCCTCTGTTGCCATGGTCGTAGGCCCCCTACGAAGCCATATCGTTGTCCTCACTGCTCACAGGTGGTTTAGGTGAGACGTCCAGCTTTGCCATAATTGAATCACCAGTGCCTAGCCTCACTCACATCACACACCACTACAGGATAGTCACTCGTTTGATCTTCACCACAAAGGGCGAGTTTGTGTTAACATGTTTACTGGAAATTTTATTCTCAGCTATAGTTGACTGTTTCCAATTGTCGGTGTCTCTTATCCTTTCACGTAATGGCGTAAAAAAGGAAGGGAGAGCTTAACGTCTTGTCGTCGACGAGATAATTGGAGCTGGAACGCAAGGTTGGATTCCGGAAGGGGACTGAAGGAACTCGGCTATGACACTTTCAGGAGAATCAACCTGGCATTTGCGTTAAGTGACTCAGGGGACACTACAGACAGCCTGAATCTGCTTGTGCGGGTTGGCCATTGAACTCCTGTCTTTACAAACACTAACGGCCACTGCGCCTCCTTCCTTGGCGTACGACAACATGTCTGGGAAAGTTATTGTCTGTGATCTTCATAGTTAGGAAACTGAAACTTCCTAGCAGATTAAAACTGTGTGCCGGACCGAGACTCGAACTCGGGACCTTTGCCTTTCGCGCGCAAGTGCTCTACCAACTGAGCTACCCAAACACGACTCACGCCCCGTCCTCACAGCTTTAATTCCGCCAGTACCTCGTCTCCTACCTTCGAAACTTCACAGAAGCTCTCCTACGAACCTTGCAGAACTAGCACTCCTGGAAGAAAGGATATTGCGGAGACATGGCGTAGCCACAGCCTGGGGGATGTTTCTAGAATGAAATTTTCACTCTACAGCGGAGTGTGCGCTGGTATGAAACTTTCTCGCAGATTAAAACCGTGTGCCGGACCGAGACTCGAACTCGGGACCTTTGCCTTTCGCGCGCAAGTGCTCTACCAACTGACCTACCCAAACACGACTCACGCCCCTTCCTCACAGCTTTACTTCTGCCAGTACTTCGTCTCCTACCTTCCAAACTTCACAGAAGCTCTCCTGCGAACCTTGCAGAACTAGCTCAGTTGGTGGGGCACTTGCCCGTGAAAGGCAAAGGTCCCGAGTTCGAGTCTCGGTCCGGCACACAGTTTTAATCTGCCAGGAAGTTTCATATCAACGCACACTCCGCTGTAGAGTGAAAATTTCATTTTAGTTAAGAAACTGTCGTACTACATACTTCGCAGCGCCTTAGTCGACTTTTATGTGAATATATCGGATAAGGACTGTACACTGTTAAAAAGTGAGCCATCCTCCAATTGGCTTCGACAAGGTTCATTCTTAAATGTTCCTAGATATTGAAGAGAATTTCACAAAGTCTTTGGCCTTTATCTCGGTCATCCCACTCCTGTTATGAGACGTCGACCACCTAGTTACGCAGCAAGATCTTCCTTGTAATTTCTGTTCTCTTTAGAACCCATACCAAATCACTGACTTTCAGCCAGTACTTTGCAAGCTCTTGCTATCTGCTTATCTACAAACAACTGAAGGCTATAGTTTTTTCTTTTTCTTCGTTATTTCACTATGCACACAATGGACTGTGAGTCGTTCCGCACTTTTCTCTTCTTTCGAAACATTGACCATTAATAATTTTTCGATACAATGTACCTTCTCTGTTGTAGTGTTAGTCATGGAATTCCCTCTGTCTTGGCGTTTGGAGGTCCGCAGTGGCTCTGCGCACCTGTGACTTGCCCTGTTATAAGAGCTGTAGCAGTAGCCAGCTAGACAGTGCTACTGGTTGCTCACGAGTCAGACGGCGGCCTGCTGTGCAGGGATGCATCGCAAGTCGCTGGAGGCGGCCGAGCAGCTCAAGGACAGCCCGGCGGCGGGCAGTGACCGAGAGGACTCCAGCTCGGCCCCCGGCGGCGGCTCCGACACGGCGCGCTCCGGGGGCGGCAGTGGGGGCGGCGCCGGCGGTGGGGGCGGCGGGGGCGGCAGCAGCGGCGTCGGCGACCCCTCGCAGTCCACCTGCTGTGGTGCGTACCGCTGCCATACCGCCACCACCGTCAGCTGTTGCCATCAGCAGCTTCAGTATTGTCACTATCAACATCATCACTGCCCCAGCTCCACTATCATCACCAACATCACCTCCAGTATTACCACCTGTGCTGCCATCCACGTCATGTGCAATAGCATCCCCTTCACCATGATAACTGAGCACCACAAACATCCTCCTCAGTGCCACCACCACTGCAATCAGCATTATCACCACCATTATCATCAATAGTGTCAACAGCACATTCAACATGATTGTTTTCAACATTACCAGCATCACTATGACACCAGTCAGCAGGATCAACATAATCACCAGTAACACCATCACCAACATCGTCATTCTAGTAACGTCAATACCATCATCAATGCCACCACCACCACTATCACCACCACCACCATCACGATCACCATCATAACGACAACCACCACTATCATGTGATAATTTAGTCCCAACAGAAAACGCCTACCACCCGCAAATTGTAGACATAAAAATAGGATCTCTAGGATACATAATATGATCATACTATTGTAAGGTTGTAGCACACTCGGATTCATCAAATAAATACTACCACGTTCGAGAGCACTGAAAGAAGTCGTTTTGCAACATATGACTCCAGTGCTTATTTAGCAGTACGCCACTGCATTTCGTTAGTCTTCTAACTGGTTTGATACGGTCCGCTACAATAGCCTCTACTGTGCGAATCACTTCTCTCTGAGTAGCACTTGCAGTGTTAGTTGGATCTGTTGCAATCTCTAGCTTCCCTTACAATTTTGGCCCTCTAAATATCACTTTAGCACCACGGAAGTTATTCCTTGACGTCTTAACGCATACTGTATCTTTCTATCCCTTGTAGCTAGTGTTTTCGTCACGTTTCTGTATTCATGCTGTATTGGAGGAGTATAGTCTTAGGAATTTGTTTCTCACATTAAATCGTAGTTTTGACACTAGAAACTGCTTCTAGCGAGGAATTCCCTCTTTTCCTGAGCTACTCCACGTCTTATATCCTCCTTGCTTCGACCTCCACGCTTTGGTTTGGTTCCAAACTACCAGAATTCCTCTACATGATTTACTTCGTGTTTTACAGTTTCGCTGTTAATTTTTTCACTAATGTCATTTATACTGCTCCACATCACTTTTATTTTCCTTTGTTTGAGTCTCTGTCCACATCTCGTACTCATGACACTGTTCATTCCATTCAGCAGCTCCTGTAATTCTCCCTCACTTTGACACATAATAGCAATATCATCAGCAAATCTTATCGTTGATATTATGTGGATAATTTTCACGTTAAGTCTATTTATGTGCAATTGAACAAAATTAGTTTTATTACTCCAAACGCGTTTGTCCTTTATTTGTGAAAGGAATCGTCAGTGGCCTGCAAAATATACATATTTGTACATGTGCTAGTATGTTGTACTTACTAGACACTGCACCTTCAGACACAAATCATTCTGGCACTACTGACTTTCTATAGCATAATATTGGTCCACATTTTTACTTACAAGGTTTGTGGATCCTCTTTCACATGTGTGCTTGGTCTACTGATTTTAAAGCTGATATTCTGATTCCACTCTTTTGAGTTATTACCATTATAATAATAACAGTCACTATAATGGTAATTTCAAAGTAGTTCTTCTGACTCCATACTTTTTAATCATCACTATAATAATAATAATCATCACTACAATAATAATTTTGAAGCTGTTCTTCTGACTCCAGTGTTTCGAAATATCACTAGAATAATAATAATAATAATAATAATAATAATCATTATAATTATAGTTGTAAAGGTGTTCTGACTCCAGTCTTTCGAATCATCACTATAATTATCAGTATAACGATAATTTTCAAGCTGTTCTTCCGATTCCACTACTGCAAATTATCACTGTAATAATCACTACAACTATAAAAAACAGCTTTAAAACCAGCAAAGCAAGAGCACATGTAGAGGAGCACCTAAAGATCTTGCAAATAAATATTTGGACTATTGTTACGCTGTTGAAAGTCAGAAAGTACCACAAATGTTTCTAACCTGAAAGTACAGTGCCTAGGACGTAAAACAAAATAGTATACACATAAATACACCGACCGTCCAGAAAACTCCAAGACTGATTTTATCAGCAGAATAACTGTGGCGCCAGCCTAGACTAACACCTGTAAACAGCAGATGTGCATCCGAGCAGTCAGTTGTGAGAAAGCAGCGTTAAGCAGTGAACATGCGGCCGTAGTGTGTGTCAACACGGATGTGTCACAAATCGCAAGGGAGTAACATCCCTAGATCAAGTGTTCAAGACATATTCCACAATGTTTTGAAAAAGAGCAAAGTGTACTGTATGCAGATTTGTTCACCACTCCTTCACTCCCAAACAAAATCTACGACGCGTTGACCCCTGATGTGGCTCGATTGAAAAGCAAAAAGCGGAAAATTCTTTTCTGGAAGAATCATCAGGGTTGCCGAGACGTGTTGTTATCAGTACGAACCTACCACATGACGGAAAAGTGCAGAATGGGTCTCTGATGGTTCGTCAAGACCGGAGAAGGTGCTAATGTGACAGAAGGACTGAGTGCAGAAATTGGGATGAAAGGTCAACACTTTGTCGACATTACCGACGTTGAAGATAATGTGACGTGCGAATTGAAAAACCTCCCAAAGATTTTCTGACAGTTTCCAGTAGTTGTATGAAAGTTCTGTGCGCTGTACTAACGGTGGGAGCGGGAGGGGGAGAGTGGGGGAGGGGGGGGGGGCATGTTGAGCACCTGAAGCTAGAAAACCACCATCTTGACAGGACCCTTATATGATCGATTTGTTACCCGTCTGTCTGTCTGTCTGTTAACAATACGTTTTCTCAGGAGTGGGTAGACGTATCAGATTCAAATTTACGTCACATACTAAAGTCTATGTCCCTTGGCGGAATAAAAAATTTAAGCTTTTAAGTCAATGTAGTCAAAAGATACGGCCATTTATGTCATTTTGATACTCGCAACCTCACTCATCAAAACCCATAGGATTGACCTGGAATTATGAAATTTGGAAAGAAGCTAGATTTCATTGCACAAGTAAAGAAACACCCAAAAATTGTTAATTTGCAATTGTATAACATAAAAAGAATATTTTTATCATTTTTTTATCCATCTGTTTGGCCATTTGGTACGATTCCTTTTGCTTCTTGAGCAGAATGGGATGTCAAATTAAAATTTATATCACATCCTAAGGGCTAAGTTCCCTTGGTGGTGTAATGTAAAATATATAAGATTCTAACTCAGTTCAGTCAAAAGATAAGGCCATTTATACAACACATTACGATACTGTAAAACTCACTCATCAAAACGTATTGTGTACTTTCCTTTGAACTAGAATCGTGAAATTTGCAAAGACTCACAGTTTCACACTACAGGTAAAGGAAAAAAAGTCTGAAAATTGTTAATTTCTAATTATATGAAAAAATATTTTTCATTGTTTTTTTAACCATCTGTCTGTCTGCCCGTCTGTTGAGACCCCTTTTTCTCTGGAAAAGGTTAGCGTATCAAGTCACATACTAAAGTCTACATACATACATACATACATACATGCATACATACGTTAATCCTTGTTCCATAGATCATGAATACGGCATTTCGTAATGATGTGGAACGTGTCACTTTAACATAAGTTTTCTTTACACAAAATAATTAATCAATTAATTTTTTTACAGTTACTACTTTATCTAAGAATTCATCTATTGAGTAGAAAGAGTTGTCATTCAGAAATTCTTTTAATTTGCTTTTAAATGTGGTTGGCTATCTGTCAGACTTTTAATACTATTTGGCAAATGAACAAAGATTTTTGTGGCAGCATAATTCACCCCTTTCTGCGTCAAAGTGAGATTTAATCCAGAATAGTGAATATCATCCTTTCTTGTAGTGTTGTAGCTATACACTTCTCTGTTATTTTTGAATTGGGATGGGTTATTAATGACAAATGAATATATGTATTGTGAAGGTACTGTGAATATCCCGAATTCCTTAAATAAATGGCTGCAAGGTGATCTTGGGTGGGCTCCAGCTATTATTCTGATTACACGCTTCTGTGCAATGGATACTTTCTCTCTTAATGACGAATTGCCCCAAAATATGATGCCATATGTAAGCCGTGAGTGAAAATAGGCATAGTAGGCTAATTTAATTATATGTTTATCACCAAAATTTGCAATAACCCAAATAACATAAGTAGCTGAACCTAACCGTCCAGCAGATCATTGATGTGTTTCTTCCCTTGGCGCTGTAAAACATTTAAGCTTCTAAGTCAATGCGATCAAAAGATTTGGTCATTTACGGGAGATATTTTGGTACTCGCAAACACACTCACCAAGGTCGGCAAGACAACGGAGGAGCAAAGCCTCTGAAGACGTCCAGCGCAGTTCTGGACGAAACGTTAGGAACATAAGGTTTTCGTGGACCACGCCCTTATACCCCGAAAGGTTTACCAGCAGCAACGTCATCCGGTCGTGAAACCCTTCATTCTGTCATCACTCATAAAAACCCGTAGGGCGCTTCCCGCTGACGTAATTTGGGGAGAAGCAAGATTTCACAGTACAAGTAAAAAAAAAAAAAAGAAAAAGAAAACTGGATATTGAAAATTATATCAGACAAAAAAATATTTCTTTTGGCTTTAGAACGTACAGTCTATTCATCATCCGTCAAAACCACAACAGACGAACATTACAGCATGCAAATATATGATGTAAAGTGTAGTCATGTTTTAGTAAGTAAATAAAAATATTTTATTAAATCGTCTATATCTACATACGTAAACTGAAGTCCTCTGCTCCCTTCTTTTTGTGTGTCCGGGCTAGTCTGAGAAACTACTGTAGAGACTTTGTCTTGGGATTCCCGCGACCGATGTCTTGCCAGTCTCTCTTTCTTTCTTTCTTTCTTTCACTGGTGCCACGTCCCGCACTGACGCATAGTCGGCATTGTTAGGAACGGATTTGGCAAGGTTAGTGGAAAGGGGTGGCCGGATGCCCTTCCTGTCGCCACCCCATACCCCCCGGGACGCAATTTGTGTACCCCTGTTGTCTGCGTCGAGTGTAGTTAGTGTAATAGTGCGAGATGTCTGCGAGCCCTGTAGCTGAGGCGGAACGTGGGGACCAATCCGGTATTCACCTAGCGGGATGTGGAAAATCGCCTAAAAACCACATCCAGGCTGGCCGTCACACCGACCGACGACGGTAATCCACCGGGCGAATTCGATCAAGGGGCCGGTGTGCCTACCCGAGTCCAGGAAGCAGCGCATTAGCGCTCTCGGCTAACCTGGCGGGTGACCGATGTCTTGCCAGTATCTGTATGGAAAACGGGCAAACATTGTTGAGATTGTCACGCGTATGGCATGGTAAAATTCTGGGCTTCAGGCAAGAAAGTTTTAGGGTGATTCCTTTGAAAAGGATGTGATTCCTTCCCGGCCTTGTCCAATCCAGTCATGTGCGCTATCTGTGAGGATGTCATGATCAATGGCACGTGAACTGTTCTCTTCCTTCCTTTCTTCCTTCCTTCTTCGTAGTGACAGATACAGTGCTTGTCCTAATGGAAAAACTACACAATCATCAGTACAATGTATAACACAATATTAATAATTTCATTTTCATGCGTGGAGACTTGCGCATTAGATACTTGTTATACTTCGTAATACTGTAATGTTCGATTTTTGCAGTAACATACTAAGGTAATTGCTGTAAAATATTACTGAGTGCCCTGTGAAATAGAAAAATGTACACTTCATTAATATAGGGCCTTGAACAGTGGGGTGCATTTGAGTCCCTTGTAGTTACCTTGAAGCTGGGGCAGGAAATTAATTTGTATAGCAACATTCTTATTTTTATAAGAGAATTTCTGAAACTTACAGATAACACTTCATAAAAGTGCCCATATGGCACCATCTGTGCCAACCTATTCATGGACCATCTAATTGAATCCTTCCTAACCATGCAGAACCCCAAACCCCTCACTTGGTTCAGTTTCATTGATGACATTTGTGATCTGGTTCGAGGATGAGGACACCCTACCCACATTCCTCCAGAACCTCAACTCCTCCTTCCTCATTTGCTTCACCTGCTCCTCCTCAATCCAATGAGCCACCTTCCTTGATCTTGACCTCTACCTCAAAGATAGCTGTATCAGTACCTTCATTCGTATCAAACCTACCAACCATCAGCAATACCCCCAGTTCAAGAGCTGGCACCCATTCCATACCAAGGAATCCCTTCCATACAGCTTTGCCAGCTGTTGCCGTCGCATCTGTAGTGATGAGCAGTCCCTTTCCAGTTATACCAAGGATCTCACTGAGACCTTCAGATGGAACTAGCCAGAAAATTAACAATATAATGTTGTTGTTGTTGTGGTCTTCAGTCCTGAGACTGGTTTGATGCAGCTCTCCATGCTACTCTTTCCTGTGCAAGCTTCTTCATCTCCCAGTACCTACTGCAGCCTACATCCTTCTGAATCTGCTTAGTGTATTCATCTCTTGGTCTCCCTCTATGATTTTTACCCTCCACGCTGCCCTCCGATACTACATTGGTGATCCCTCGATGTCTCAGAACATGTCCTACCAACCGATCCCTTCTTCTAGTCAAGTTGTGCCACAAGCTCCTCTTCTCCCCAATTCTAATCAATACCTCCTCATTAGTTATGTGATCTACCCATCTAATCTTCAGCATTCTTCTGTAGCACCACATTTCGAAAGCTTTTATTCTCTTCTTGTCTAAACTATTTATCATCCACGTTTCACTTCCGTACATGGCTACACTCCATACGAATACTTTCAGAGACGACTTCCTGACACTTAAATCTATACTCTACGTTAACAAAGTTTTCTTCTTCAGAAACGCTTTCCTTGCCATTGCCAGTCTCTGCTCTCTACTTCGACCATCATCAGTTATTTTGCTCCCCAAACAGCAAAACTCCTTTACTACTTTAAATGTCTCATTTCCTAATCTAATTCCCTCAGCATCACCCCCTACTTTAAGTGTCTCATTTCCTAATCTAATTCCCTCAGCATTACCCGACTTAATTCGACTACATTCCATTATCCTCGTTTTGCTTTTGTTGATGTTCATCTTATACCCTCCTTTCAAGACACTGTCCATTCCGTTCAACTGCTCTTCCGAGTCCAAGCAACATAATGTCACGCGCAAAGGAGGACGACAGGAAAACAAGAGTTAATGTTCTTATCATTGATATTCTTTAGCTCTGAAATTTAGCCCTAGTTCCGAACATTTCTTCTATTTCCTTCATTTGGTATGCCACTGCGTGAGGCAGAACAGCTGTAAGTCGACATTATAAGCTTATCCAGAACTGGAGAGAAGTTTGTCCGCACTCGGTGTGACGCTGGGTATGTCTGGCTGTGCAGGCGGCGACAGCGACAACAGCTCGCACAGCTCGCCCGGGGGCAGCAGCCAGGCGTCGTCGTCGGCGGCCGCCAGTCCCAGGCCCCACCACATGTCGGCGCCGCCGGGTCCCGGCGCCGGAGGCGGCAGCGGGGGCGTAGGCGTCGTGTCGACGCCGCCGCAAGCCTCCGCCCCTGACCCCGAGCAGCTGCGCAACGACAGCATCGCGTGCCTGCGCGCCAAGGCGCAGGAGCACCTGCTGAGCCTGGGGGCGGCGGGGGCGGCGGCGGCGGCCGGCCTGCTGCAGCAGCAGCACCACCCCCACCAGCACCCGCCCCCGGTCTTCTGACGGCTGGCGGCGGCGGCGGCGGCGGCGGGCGCGGCGGGGCTGCGCGACCCGGACGACGCCCAGTGACCCGGCCGCCTGTCGCCGGACCTGTCCAACTGGCCAGTTTAAACGGTCGACACTTTTGGGCTCACCTCTGCGACTTAGCTGGAAACCGTTGAAGGAGTGGTGTACGGGTATCGCTGGGAGCTGAACCAGGTGCCTCCCTGTACAGCACCCTCCCGCTCATTACTGAGTACAGACACTGAGGAGTCATCTAAGCTGTGGGCTCTGTGAGGGAAGTGGTGTACCGGTAACTGAATTCCAGAGTCTTGACAAACATTCCTGAGCTTCACACAACAAACAAGAGTCATAGGACCTCCAGTTCAGTTTCCTCATAGCTTCAACAGTGATATGAAAATCGTTCACCACTCGCGTGACATCACAACACTTCACTGTCTTTCAGGCTGACACAGTGACATGATGCAGTATTTTCCTCAGGAAACAGATATTCCTTATCCTTTGAAGGGACTCTATTCCCAGGATGGACATTGAAGAGTCTGATCTCAAAAATTCCTCAATACTTCAGTGCTGGCGAATTACTCATCAGAGTGCATATGACAATAACTACACGACCTGGACTCATTTTCCAGATGGTCTTGGACTGTCTCGAGTTGTACACAGAAGCTGAATAGCTTGTAACCACCAAGAGTCGGCGGACTGCATCAAAACTGATATGCGATTGTAGGCTGTTGACATGACCTTCATGTCGACCTACAGAATGTCAACACTGCCAACCACGCTTGTAAGCTGAAACATTGCTACCAGAACTACTTCTAGTAGGGATTTTGGATGCTGTAATTGCGTAACATGAAGTGATTGCTATAAGCTTTGGATGGTCTACGATCTACTTGACGTGGCAGAATGATACCTCCAGTCCTCGTTCTTCTTCCTAGGAATATACCTGAGGCTACTTACGTCACCCAGGGCCACATATATTATATATTTGGGGTTTAACACGTTCTAAATACCACGTGATCACTCAAAGTATTCCACAGAGGCAACAGGTGCGCCATTTTCCTCCAGCCAGCGGCGAGCTATTGTACATCAATCTTTTCTGGTAAAAATAAACGTTTTCATTCCATGTTTGACCTCAGTCCAGCACCTGCAGAAAACGTATATTGTTAAGACATCCACACTGGTGTGAACACTGGTTGCTGACTACCCACTCACTGCATCCTGTTTGTGGAATAAGATGGCAGGCCGATCTACCTCTGCGATAATCTCTGCAATGACGCTGTCACTAAGTCGCTTCATACTCTGGACACAACCTCGGATAACCGCAGCTGTGTTTGGAAAGTATAGCTATCACCAGCATTCTGCCAGCAGGATACAAACATTTGCTGTTATCTTACGTCTAACGCCCCAGTTTCATTTGATGGGCGCTCCTATACGGGCAAGTGGGCAATCAGTTAACAGAGTCAACCCAATCGGAATGCGTGAAACTTTAAAAAAACTTTGATTTGTTTGCGACCTCCCAGTCTGTTAATAGACTGTCAAATAATTATTCATATTAGTCTCTTCAATGTACACGCGGACCATAGTAGCGTAAGTGCCTGCCACTGCCTATTGCCATTTCAAAAAAATCATGCTATTTCTGGTCAATCTTCAGAAGTCTTTACTTCGGTGCATATTCAAACTGCATAAGTTTTTGAAAAAAAAATAGTCACTCCATAAAGTCTTTACTTAGCTGCATATTCATACTGCATAAGGTTTTGAAAAAAAATTGTCATTCCATAAAACTATTTAGAACGGTCTGAGTAAGGAACTTAATTTCCAAACTGTACAAAATATGTTCCTTTTGTACATAGACCCATTACTCTTAGATGGGAAACTAAATGACTTTATATTTTAACACGAATATTAATGTAACTTCTTCAAACTGCCTGTAACTCAGGTCTTAAGAATTCAATTGACTGAAGTTTTTTGTTTTAGCGTTACTTAGTTGCTCAATGAACTGTCATAATCGCTACATCATCATCCTACATATCCGTATGGTGACAACCAACAAAATGTTAGATGCACACATTAGTTGCATCGTAATACCTCCTAAACATAGCGCGATTTGTTGGAATCGTGGAGGTCACGTCAGTGGGAAATGAAGGTGGTAAAAATGACCTCTGATAGACGGCGTGCAACGAATAGAAGCAACGAATTATCGCTCTGCAGGTTTGTCTGAAAAGACGCCTCTACGAAAGTGTACTACTGGTAGCGTACTAGTATCAGTCACAGCGAAAAATATATTTTATTTTAATACATGCATTGCTTGTGTATTAAGTATATACAGTATTATGGCCATAAATTATATTTAAGGAGTCCCTTTTCTCAGTATTTTTTGTACACTCTTTATGTATAGCCACAACGAAGCTAAACTCTTGAAGAACCATAGTGCTATTATTTGTGCTTTACAATAGATTTCCCTTATTTATGCCACAAATGCTGCAGTGAAAATGAATACTTTTTGCAAAAACTTTTTTATTAGATGCTCATTTATCTCAATAATCCAGACATACTGCTGTGATAAGTAAAGCAAAGTAGTGTTAGTAATATCTGCAGAAAAATTTCCATCCAACATTTTCTTTTAGAAACTAATGACCAAGTCGTCTGCGTTTTTTGAAGAACTGGGAAGTAAACTGAGTAGGGGCACTTGGAATTAACTCATTGTTATGTCGACGACAACGAATATTTAACGATATTGCAAAAGAGAAAGTTGTTATTATGTACAGTTTGGAGTGTAAGGCATTTCTTCTGCAGAACAGTCTGATAACTGCCACCTAAGAAAGGGAGTATTTCATCCAGTATTAATGCCAGAGACGGACTTTTTAAAAGTACACGAAGTCGTATGTGTCTTTGACTTCTTCCTAGATCTCGGGCGTGTCACAATTAGAAAAAAAAGACAGTAAAGAACAAGTTGATCAGAGTGTATACATGCAAAATCTAGCTGCATTTCGATCGCTATCGACGCCAGAATTCAGAACTAATGTATCCTCATCGTGTTCCTTATTTTTTGTGGAGTAGGCATTCGCAACTAATCAGATATGATAACATTATATGACTAGTGGCAAAGAGAGGAAATTTCTTAACGGTAGACCTTTTTTTCTTACATTTACTACAATTTTATGTTCCGAAGTAGTGTCAACCGTGAATTGATTGTGAGAGAATGCTTCAGTCCAAAATCAAATCAAAATGCATTTACTCAAGGGAAATATAAACAGACGTAACAGATTGTTAAGCTAACTAAACAACGAAAAGCTAGTCACAATTTTCGAATACTTATTTCATTTATTTTGATACTAAGCTTGCGAAACTCGGATTTCTTGTACTACAAAGTATACGAAACATAGCTCAGGAGTTAAAAGGTTTGGAACTATAATTAGTATGTCCTGTAAGTGATGTGAAGGCACAGCAGATACTGTCGAAGGTTGAATCATACTGTATGTTGGCAGCCATTCGTGTATTTCTGGTGTTCATCTGTTAATATTCCTATCCAGTAATCAATAAGGCATCAGGCAACGAAAATATGGAACAGCGATTTGAAAGGTACTAGTTTTATACACACTGAGATTGCAGTTCCCCTGTTAGCCGTATTGTGTAAAAAGTGAGGTGTGACTATGAAGATATGGTCACGAACTATGAGGTCGTTAGCATTTTGCAGTTTGTGCTGAGCTTGCGACGACGATATTTCCTGGTATTGTAATTATGGAGTCAGTATTCGCTAGTGTACCTGTGTCGGTACAGTGGAGACAAGTGCTGAATGGATTGGTACTTATTGTAATATATGCGAAACAATTTTGTGCAATTATAGTTAAGTATAAGAGTGCTGTGAAATATTTTTGGTCTTATTACAAAAAATAAGGAGGACAACGAAGTTCAACCACACTTTATTCAAATAAACGCAGTGAAAATTCGCTCTTAGACATTTTAATACTTCTACTACTTGCAGATATACATATTGTAAATACTTTCAGAGCATTCAGCTAACTCTGTGTGGTGATTCTCTTAAAGAGGAAAAAAGACACTCGTTTCCTTGTCATTCTCCCTACAGAAAGAACTATATTTATTGTATAAAATTTAATGCGACCACTGCGGAAAACAGAACCATTAAACTTAATTCTGTAGTTTCCTATATTAAAAAAAACTTTCACAATAATACCGATCTCATCGTCTAAGTTTTCATAAAAGAAAATGTGATGTAATGCTTCAACGAACTTCAGTTTATGTCGGGACAGCTGTATAGTAATTGTATTACGCGATTTCCATAATCCATTTACTTACAATTTACCAAACTTCAGTAATTATTTGAAAATTTTCTGGCCTATTATACTTAATGGTTATATCACTATATATAAATAAACTTACATGTATTAATCGAGATATTATTGTATTATTGAGTAATAAACTATTACCATGTACATGTAAATTAATGTGGAAAAAATTTTGAATAAATATATTAGAATAGTCTGTGGATGGATGGACATGTTCTAAAAGAAAAGAAAAAATGTCTTTTTGTGATATAGCAGTCAGTACATTTCCCCTTGTATCCTTGTACCTATTGTCATTTTTCTCAATGATCTAAGATATTGCAGCTAGAGAATGTTTTTGTTCACATGTCTCTCTCTTTCTCTCTCTCTCTCTCTATTTTGAAACATGTTTCACTGAAACTGGGAACGATTTGGAATGCACCGCTCATGAAGTATGCTTATTGTTGGGGAGCACAACAGTTCTGCAACTAACGCCAACCACATCAGAGAGGATAAATGCTGCTCTGTGAAATAAATGAACATCACACCTACAATAAAAACACGGCTATTCTGCAGTTTCATATCTTACTTATGGAAACCAACACGTGTGGTGTATTTCCCTATGCGTCCCTGGTTAATTTCACATTAAACTTTTGCCCCATTTGTGGAGAGCCTATTGAATGAACAACAATTAAATTTCTATCATACGTTAAGTATTTGTTGTAAATAATATCAGTTTGCCTCACTGGCTGTTATTGTTAGGATTATAACATCCTTTTATTTCATTTTGTTCTCTACTACGTATTTTCGGCTGTGTAGCCATTCTCAAGTGTCTGCAATACATATCATATACGACATAATTAAAATACAAAGCATAAAGCAACCACTGTTTGTTTAGTCGATAGCATAAAAAGAGAAATTGCAGACTGTACAACCTGTTGAATGTTCAGACTGTCGTTACACTCAGTGTGCTTATCTACGACATAAAATTTTAGAAGCAGATCGTGGTTGGTTTGACATAGAATAAAACAAACAAGAGTTAAGCAAAGTTAAATATGGTAAGTATACAGACAGGGAGAATATTATAATATAAAATATTTAACTTCATTACTGGACTATAGAATTATATATGTTACGAAAAGAATAATTACACAACATGGTCCCAAGCGTAAAAGAGTACTGAACTACGGTGGTGGTGGTAGTATGTATAAGGCTCTCCAGAGCGAGGTTATCAGTGGCCATACTCGACCGGTGGACGGCGAATGCGGTTTTGTTGCGTGAAAAGTATGTAACAGATGGTAAAATATAAAATGTAATCTTCACCCTCCCTGAGACACTCACTCACACTCACACTTCCATGTACAACATTAAAAGATGTATGTCTCAGGGCAGTTTGTAATTAAAATAGGCAGACTACAGCTACACACCATCCAAAATAGTGTAACAGAGGACTGTGATTGGTTGAACAACTGGAGGATAAAGCAACGACTCTGGAAACATTAAAACTCCTACCTAATATACTATTGAGAAAACTGTATATCACACAGAATTTCAAAAAACGGACCACATTTGGTTCATCGACTTCTAACATAGAGGGCAAGTTGGCTGGTAAGTTGGTTGCAGCTCTCATGGATTGGTATGAAACTTAGTCAGTCAAAATGTGGTGTATACATACTTGTACGTGACGAGCACTGTATAGTGGTGGTCGCTCCTGCAAGTGGATGAATCCATGCAACAGAGACAGTGTCATATCCAGAGGAGGAATTCATGTGCCAGAGGGCAGTGCCCTATCAGGAGGAGGAATACATGCATCAGAGGACAGTGCCCTGTCCAAGGAGGAATCCATGTGTCAGAGGATTGTGCCCTGTCCAGAGGATGAATCCACATGTCAGTGTCCTATCTGGAAAATGAATCCATGCATCACAGGACGGTGCCCTATCCAGAGGAGGAATCCATGTGTCAGAGGACAGTGCCCTATCCTGAGGAGGAATCCATGCATCAGAGGACCAGAGGACTGCCCTATCTGGAGGAGGGAGGAGGAATCCATGCATCCGAGGACAGTGCCCTATCTGGAGGAGGAATCCATGCCTCAGAGGACCTACCTGGACGCGCATTAAAAGAATTCGCTTCTGGTGCAGTTTTCGGAAGGAAGAACGCCACGGCCGTGTCGTTGGGTTCACCATCCAAGGTTTGTTATACCTCAATCCTAACCCTGAATGGCCATCTGCCCTGTTACCCAGCGAAATGTTACCGCCTTGCCCTGCCGCTGTAAGTGGCAAAGGGTATCGTGAACCAGGTGAAGATACTTTTATGTTGGACAGATGTGAAGGATAGGCCTGAAGGGCATTTAAGAAGTCGGTGCAGATGAGAAATTTGGCAGCAGGAAGACACCACGTCTGCTCCACTGCCCTCGAGATCGTAGATAATTCAGCGGACACACTGTGAATGTACCACGTAAGTGACTCTTGAGAACATATTCTGGGAATAACACAGCGCGAGTGATGGGATTACCCTACTTATACCCATAACTGTAAACGACTACACGGTGACAGTGCTCAGATAAAATCCTGGAGTAAAATCCTTTTTGCTCCTGTAGAAATTTTTTGTGCACTGATGTATATAAAATAATGCTTGGTCTCCTTAGTAAACAGGGCGGCAAACAACTCCAACGTCGATGAAGCACAGAAATATGGCCCGCATTAAGAACTACTAAGTCCTCCCCCCCACACGCGATTCCCGAAAGGCTTCTTCGTTGTTTGCGACCTGTTTCTGAGCAGTTGCTCCACTGAAGGGCGAGAAACGGTAGAGAATGCTGGGTACCGTGGGGCGGAGAGTGGGCTGCACACATGACGCATCATGAGGATCTGTCGCCAGATGACGACCAGGCTCGACACAGAGACTGGACTTGTCCTACACGCTCCTGTCGCCCACCGAATCGCCTCATGGTGAACACCATCGATAACCTTAAGATAATATGGCCTAGCTGAGCCATGAATCGTGTATCCATAGTCAAGGCGAGACCGCACAGTCACATCGTAAAACTGGAGCAGACATGTTCTCTCTGCTGCCCATGACCTGAGGCCAAGGCAAGTTAACCCTTCGACGTTAATATTCTTAAGATGTGGAAACCATGCGAGCCGTTCATCATATGTGAGACTGAGAAACCTCATGGAAATACACTTTTAAGACCACTTGTGGCTTGAATCCAAGGAAGTAGTATCGACAGCAATTGAGAGATTTATACCAAACAAATTAACAAACGACGGAGCTAATCCCTCATGGTACACAAAACGGGTCAGAACACTGTTGCAGAAACAACGAAAAAAGCATGACAAGTATAAACAAACTCAAAATCTCCACGATTGACGATCTTTTGCAGAAGCTCAAAACCTAGCGCGGACTTCAATGCGAGATGCCTATAATAGTTTCCACAGCGAAACTTTGTCTCCAAACCTGGCAGAAAATCCATAGAAAATGTGTGTGAAATCTTATGGGACTTAACTGCCAAGTTCGTCAGTCCCTAAGCTTACAGACTACTTAACCTAAGTTATCCGAAGGACAAAAAGACAGACCCATGCCCGAGGGAGGACTCGAACTTCCGCAGAGATCAGCCGCACAGTCCATGACTGCAGCGCTTAAGGCTAATCCCGCGCGGCAAATTCAAAGAGCTTCTGGTCGTATACAAATTATGCTAGCAGCAAGAAACAATCAATGCCTTCTCTCCGCGATAGCAATGGAAATACTATCGACGACAGTGCTGCCAAAGCAGAGTTACTAAACACAGTCTTCCAAAATTTCTTCACCAAAGAAGACAAAGTAAATATTCCAGAATTCTAATCAAGAACACCTGTCAATAAGAGTAACTTAGCAGTAGATATCCTCAGCGTAGTAGCTTACATCACTTAATAAAAGCAAGTCTTCGAGATTGTGCACCAATTAGGTTCCTTTCAGAGTAAGCTGATGCAATTGCTCCATACTTAACAATCATATACAACCGTACGCCCGACGGAAGATCCATACGCGAGGACCGGAAAGTTGCACAGGACGCACCAATATTCAAGAAAGATAGTAGGAGTAATCCACTAACTTACAGGCCCATATCATTAACGTCGATATGCTGCAGGAATTTGAATTACCTCGAAGAGAGCAGTCTATTGACAGACAGTCAACACGGATTTAGAAAACATCGTTCTTGTGAAATACAACTAGCTCTTTACACATTGTTGTTGTTGTGGTCTTCAGTCCTGAGACTGGTTTGATGCAGCTCTCCATGCTACTCTACCCTGTGCAAGCTTCTTCATCTCCCAGTACCTACTGCAACCTACATCCTTCTGAATCTGTTTATGTATTCATCTCTTGGTCTCCCTCTACGATTTTTACCCTCCACGCTGCCCTCCAATACTAAATTAGTGATCTCTTGGTGCCTCAGAACATGTCCTACCAACCGATCCCTTCTTCTAGTCAAGTTGTGCCACAAATTTCTCTTCTCCCCAATCCTATTCAATACCTCCTCATTAGTTATATGATCTACCCATCTAATCTTCAGCATTCTTCTGTAGCACCACATTTCGAAAGCTTCTCTTTACACATACGAAGTGTAAAGTGCTATTGACAAGGGATTTCAAAGTGATTCCGTATTCCCAGGTTACCAGAAGCCTTCTGACACTGTGCCACACAAGCAGCTTGTAGTGAAATTGCGTGCTTATGGAATATCGTCTCAGTTATGTGACTGGATTCGTGATTGCCTGTCAGAGAGGACATAGTTCGAAGCCACTGACGTAAAGTCATCGAGTAAAGCGGAAGTGATTTATGGCGTTCTCAAGGCAGCGTTACAGTCCCTTTGCTGTTCATTATCTATATAAACGATTTAGGAGACAATCTGAGAAGCCGTCTTAGGTTACATGTAGATGATGCTGTCATTTACCTTCTAGTAAAGACATCAGAAGATAAAACAAATTGAAAAACGATTTAGAAAAGATATCTGTATGGTGCGAAAATTGGCAATTGATCCTAACTAGCTAAAAGTGAGGTCATCCACATGAATGCTAAAAGGAATCCGTTAAACTTCGGTTACACGATAAGAAAGTCAAATCTAAAGGCCGTAAATTCAACTAAGTACCTAGGAATTACAATTACGAACAACTTAAATTGGAAAGAACACACAGAAAATGTTGTGGGGAAAGCAAATTAAAGACTATTTTTCACTGTCAATTAACGGAGTGCATCGAGAAAGTCCAAAGGAACATCAGCACGGTTTGTATTATCGTGAAATAGGGGACAGAGTGTCGCTAATATGGTACAGGATTTGGGGTGGACATCATTAAAACGAAGGCTTTTCGTTGCGGCGAAATCATCTCACGAAATTTCAATCATCAACTTTCTCCTCGGAACGCTAAAATATTGTGTTAACGCTGACCTACATAGGAAGAAACGATCACCATAATAAAATACGGGAGATCAGAGCTCGCACGGAGATTGGAATAATAGAGAATTATTGTGAAGGTGGTTCGATGAACCCTCTGCCAGGCACATAAGTGTGATTTGCGCAGTATCCATGTAGATGGAGATGAAAGTGAGAACAGGCAGGTTAACAGGGCGACAAGAAAGGTTAAAAGAGACACACACAAATTTTCCTGAGGAAATTTTAGGACCTGTCCTATCAGCCCACTCCTCCAACGATCGTATCGTTATTTGTAACTAAGAAGGGGTCATTGCAAAGTTGGAGGAGGAGCAAAATATGGCACACTCGTCCACAAACAGCAAACATCGGTCAACAGGTTTAACTGTGGACGTAATAACATTGATGGCAACAGCAAACAGAGTCGCGCTTAAAACAGATACCTGAGGGACCCCACTGTCTTGCTCGAATCGCTGGAAAATAGTATCCTCGACCCGATTTCGAAAATGTCGCGCTGAAAGGAAGGACCGCGGCATTAGAGGTAGTCGTCCTCGGAAGGCCCAGATGTGTAGTTGTTCCAGGATGTGATGCTTCCAAGTACTGTCGTAGGCCCTCTCAAGTTCAAACAGTATACCATAGAAGTACTGTCTGCGTAGAAAAGACTTGTATTTCAGCCTCCGGCATGATGAGATTGTTGATGGTTGAGCGATACTTCCGAAACCCACACTGGGAGCGTGGACCCGAGTCAGGTGGCGGTTTGCCTTGAGTTGGTGAGTGCCACGCTACGGTATCTACTGGGCAACGTGTAGTCTTTCCCTAGTTTCAGAAGGGGCACTAAAATCGGCTCCTTTCATGGATCGAATAAGTTTCCAATCAACCAAATTTCATTGAAAAGGGATTTCCTTTGCATCCCGTTTGAGGCATTGTAACATGTATGGGACCCGATCCTTATCTGGTGCATTCCTCTTGACCCAAGACAGTGCTCACTCAAGCTCCCACATAGAAAAGGAGCATTTGCAGCCATCAGTATAGTTACAATGGAAATTCGAACCACCAAGGTTCGTTAATGCTTGATGGCAGCGGAAAGCTGGATCTGTGTTTTCAGCGGCAGTGCTCGAGCTGCTCTGCCAATGCCTGTGCAATGCCCCAAGATCCAGACCGGAGGTACCCCTGCCTCAATGCAGAAGTTATAGGTACTCTGACATATTTTCCAGAAGTCGTCTATATGGCTCCCCACACCTTTAAAGAGCTAGTGGAGTGATTGATCGAATTCAGAAACACTTACCAAGACCTCTTCTTGCTCTATTCGATTTTCCTCCGTGCCTTTGTCCTCGCGACCCGAAAGACTGCGAGGTTCTTAGCAGATGGCTGGCATTTGAACCGTCCTACCGCCATGTGTCTAAGTATGGAGCGACACTCATTGTTCCACCATGGAACATGTCGCCTCCAAATTCAGCCCGGTTACATTGGGATAGATACATCACGGTGGATCACGATGGTTGTGTGATCCGCCCAGTTCTTGACACTATCACTGTGCTCAGAAACAGCTAATTGGCTGCACAATGTGAAGTTTGCTAAGCATCCACCGTGGTGGCTTCTTTTCGGGACAGCTCTGTCTGAGAGGTAGATCCAGAAAGGGAAATCGTCACTGGAACACAAACCATCGACCACCCCCAGTGAGCCGTGACTATAAGGGCAAGAGAACAGAAAGCAAAGTCTATGGCCTAAAATGACCACATGGCAGTGCTAAAGTGCGTGCTACAACCAGATTTAAGACGGTATAGCTCTTCCGACGCTTTCGACAACTCGATCCCTGGGATAGGCTAATGTGGATCTCCAGAGCACATCACGAGCATTAAAATTTCCTACAAGGAGGAAACGTCGGAGCAGTTGTGTAAACAAGTCAGAAATAGCCCCTCTGCCCAAACTTTCGTTGGCTGGCTACCACACGTTGCAAATTGTGACAGTGAATGGAGTGTGACGCGTGACAGCCACTGCCTGGATACCTGTTCTGACAAGGGAATGGCCAGACTTGTCATGCCGAAACACGCAATGATTTTTCTACCACTGTTAGTTAACTGTAAAAAAGGTCCGCACGCAAAATTGTAGCTACGTACGTGAACTGTTAAGTCAGCTAAACAAAATCACGAAAATAGCTGTTTTTCTTGTTTTGTGCGTGCAGTGAAGGCTGGCCACCCCTGGAATCCACGAGTCGCTATCTATTGGAATGGTGAGCGTTGCGCGCGTGATCGTGAAGTGCGGCCATCTTATCTCAGGGTTCCCTAAAGAGGATTGTCGCTAAAATGTTTTCGTGAAAAAGGGAAACTAATATTCGTTTCTTTGGGATGCAATTTCTTTTAATTTCTGGTACGTATTTCCAAACATATCGTCCTGACACTAGTTCGAGGTGTGAAAGATATTCTGTACATCCACATTTATGCTCCGCAAGCCACTTTACGCTGAACCTTCAGACTCCCCTCACAGGTGATGGCGAACACTGTTAAATGTTTTGCTGCTAACTGTGGAGATATACAACAGACGCCAAATGAAGCCATCAACAGAATACACGCGTGAGTACTATGCGATGTGCGGAACAGTAGTTAAACTTCTAGATGAGCATGTAAATAACCCAGACATGTGGCTAGAAACGACTAAAACACTTGATATTGCTGACTGCGAATGCACAGACGGCGAAGAAACTGAAGAAAGTTGTACTCATGTACACTCTTCGAGTGATAGTGCCACGTATAATCATCAATTATCTCTGAAAGAAACACGAGGAACTAAGATTACTGTATCAGCAAAGAACAAGACGTGATGTACTGGTTGAACGAAAGTGATAAGAGACGCCTGTTTGTTAGTACTGTTCAAAATAATTATCGCTTTATCCATTCTGAAAGTATAGAACTGTATAGGTGGAAAAGGAAGTCGCTGTGCAACATAAGAGTCGACTGGAAATTGCAACGGAGTTAAATGCGCGACTTTTTGAGCTATTTACCATTTAGTTACTGCGGTACAATTTTACGCGACTGGACGTTAGATGTTGCCAACGCGATAGGCGCTGAAGAGTTAACAGCTTCTCAAAGGTGGATTAGTCGCTTCAGAAGATCACACAAAATTGTTGCATGAAAAATAACAAAATTTGTATTGAGAAACAGATCGGAAAAAGAAGTAATTCAGACCAAAATGATAGTAACTTTTATTACGAATGCGAAGAATAAAATCGCTAGTTTTAGTGAAGCTTTCGTTTACAACGCAGATCAGTCCGCTTTCCAAAAAGAAATATGTGCTAAAAGAACACTGTCATTCAGAGGGAAAAAACATACAGGTTGGTTGGTTTGTTGGGGGAAGGAGACCAGACAGCGAGGTCATCGGTCTCATCAGATTAGGGAAGGATGGGGAAGGAAGTCGGCCGTGCCCTTTGAAAGGAACCATCCCGGCATTTGCCTGGAGCGATTTAGGGAAATCACGGAAACCTAAATCAGGATGGCCGGACGAGGGATTGAACCGTCGTCCTCCCGAATGCGAGTCCAGTGTCTAACCACTGCGCCACCTCGCTCGGTAAACATACAGGGGCAACTGTGCAGTCCACGACTGCACTCACAGACTGATGCACTATAATGCTATAACAATATATTTACTTTTGTGCGTCAACATGCAGCTATAATCGGCGGTGTAAATATATTTGCAGAGAAAAGCACATAATGATATATATATTGTATTTTAGGCCAATAGACATAACTAGTTATTGTAGTGGTTTTGAATACCTTTACTGGTCAGGGCTAAATGACTATTGAAAATATAATTGTTTTTGGATAGCTCAATATGAATTACCTAAGGGACCGAAGTTTATCATGCATTTACCAGTGGAATAAGGTGCGGAAAACTATTTCGCCGTATGCAACTTCCGTCCGATTTCGACATAACAATTTGTGACTGTGAACCATCAAAATTTGCAGAAACATAAAAGAAAATTAAATACGTATGGTCATGAAGTAGTGAGACATAGGTTCTATACTAAATAATTAGTCCATACACAAGTTCCATTTCATTTTGAATTTATGGCAGTCGATATATAACGAACTTACATCTTATAACATTTCCAGATACACGTCGCACTGTATAGCTTCTCACATGAATCTACTGCTACGCAGTATGGCACTTACACATTACACTAAAATAATAATCAGTTCGGAGCTAATGAGGAGATACACCAGCAGCCAAAAGCGAGACCTGTCTGACAAACAAACCGATATCAGTCTTCAAAGTTCAAAGTCTTGCGATCCCTTCGAGAACTCGTGATGAAATGTTTCAATGATTGTAACGTAGTGTCATCCCTTGTCCACAACAGATTGCTCTGAATTACCGGAATGTTCCACCTCATGAACTTGAAGCTGATTTTTCTACAGGATTAATCTATGATTTGATTGCATCAACCTTGTCCGCCATATCTGTTACAAAATTGTAGCAACTCTAGAAAATAGAAGGGCTAGGGTGAGGTGGGTGTAACATATTCCTTTAAAACACATTCCGTTTATTACCATAATTTCAACGTCCAATAAACGCACTTCTTTAAATGATTTTAAAGCCCCCAACAATTTCTTTATTACAATTTTCAAATCCCAAAATCTACAGTAAAGGTTAATTACAATGAATTCTCATATAATCACAATAAGAGACTATTTTAAGACAATTTCAATTGATCTGTGATATAATTTCATTTTTTTAAATCTTTATTTACACGTCAAGTTCCATAGGACCAAATTGAGGAGCAAATCTCCAAGGTCGTGGAACGTGTCAGGACTAGAAATTACAACATAAAAGTAATAACAGACAAAAATAAAATGTTTATAAACCCGAAAATGTCAATCCATAAGTTTAAGTAAACGCAGTCAACAATACAACAAGAATCAGGTTAATTTTTCAAGGAACTCTTCGACAGATTAGAAGGAGTGACCCATGAGGAAACTCTTCAGTTTCAATTTGAAAGCGCGTGGATTACTGCTAAGATTTTTGAATTCGAGTGGTAACTTATTGAAAATGGATGCAGCAGTATGCTGCACACCTTTCTGCACAAGAGTTAAGGAAGTCCGATTCAAATGCAGGTTTGGTTTCTGCTGAGTATTAACTAAGTGAAAGCTGCTTATTCTTGGGAATAAGTTAATATTGTTCACAAGAAATGACAGTAAGGAATATACATTGAGAAGCCAATGTCAAAATACCCAGACTCGTGAACTGGGGTCGAAAAGAGGTTCGTGAACTAACACCACTTATTGCCGCAACGGTCCGTTTCTGAGCCAAAGATATCCTTTTCGAATGGGAAGTGTTACCCCAAAATATGGTACCACACGACATAAGCGAATGACAATAAGCAAAGTAGACTAATTTTCGTGCCGAGCGATCACTCACTTCAGACACCGTTCGAGTAGTAAAAATGACAGCATTAAGTCTTTGAACAAGATACTGAATGTGGGCTTTCCACGACACTTTACTATCTATCTGAACACCTAGAAATTTGAACTGTTGAGCTTCGCTAATCATATGCCCATTCTGTGAAATTAAAACGTCAGGTTTTGTTGAATGGTGTGTTAGAAACTGTCAAAACGGAGTCCTACTGTGATTTAGCGTTAGTTTATTTTCTACAAGCCATGAACTTAGGTCATGAACTACACTATTTGAAACTAAGCCAATGTTGCACACAATATCCTTTACTACCAAGCAAACAGAAATGTTTTAGAGTTACCCGTAATACTAGAGGGCATATCATTTACATAAATAAAGAACAGAAGTGGCCCCAACACTGATCCCTGGGGTACCCGCCATGACTTGGTTACTCAACCAAAAAACACAACATAAACGATTTTAAAGAATGCGCTCTTGAAATATTTTAACTGAACAGTATATCGCAATACACACGTCTAACTAATAACATGCTATTATCCATGCCTGGAACAACTGTTGTTGTTGTTGTTGTGGTCTTCAGTCCTGAGACTGGTTTGATGCAGCTCTCCATGCTACTCTATCCTGTGCAAGCTTCTTCATCTCCCAGTACCTACTGCAACCTACATCCTTCTGAAACTGCTTAGTGTATTCATCTCTTGGTCTCCCTCTACGATTTTTACCCTCAACGCTGCCCTCCAATGCTAAATTTGTGATCCCTTGATGCCTCAAAACATGTCCTACCAACCGATCCCTTCTTCTAGTCAAGTTGTGCCACAAACTTCTCCCCAATCCTATTCAATACCTCCTCATTAGTTACGTGATCTACCCACCTTATCTTCAGCATTCTTCTGTAGCACCACATTTCGAAAGCTTCTATTCTCTTCTTGTCCAAATTATTTATCGTCCATGTTTCACTTCCACACATGGCTACACTCCATACAAATACTTTCAGAAACGACTTCCTGACACTTAAATCTATACTCTACGTTAACAAATTTCTCTTCTTCAGAAACGATTTCCTTGCCATTGCCAGTCTACATTTTATATCCTCTCTACTTCGACCATCATCAGTTATTTTACTCCCTAAATAGCAAAACTCCTTTACTACTTTAAATGTCTCATTTCCTAATCTAATCCCCTCAGCATCACCCGATTTAATTTGACTACATTCCATTATCCTCGTTTTGCTTTTGTTGATGTTCATCTTATATCCTCCTTTCAAGACACTGTCCATTCCGTTCAACCTGGAACAACTAGCAACACATAAAACATTGCTTGTCTGAATACTACAATGCGGCGCAGTTCCCAGTTTTCAGAACAGATTGCTCCCCAGTAACTGCAGCCAGATACATGTCAGTCAACATTGCTTTCAGCGGCCCCTGCTTACTTACAGCAACCAACGGAAACATCAGCCGAGCCATTCAACTGCTCACAACAAATTCAGACACCAGCATACAAGCTTTCTTGAGCAACTAGTAGACAAATAAGATTAAAATTTTATGGTAAACGCCACTGTCACCGATGCGGAACATGTGAGCGACTCTGCAGCGATACGGCGAAAGGCGTCCTGCAGAAAGACCGAGCTGAATAATCGATACATCCAGGCCGACAGCTGAAAACGAAAGACCACTCCACCGATGTACCCGGTAAGGATGATGATGGTGATGATGATGATGATGTTTGGTTTGTGGGGCGCTCAACTGCGCGGTCATCAGCGCCCGTAGAAAGTCACAATTTTTACACAGTCCAATCTAGCCACTGTCACGAATGATGATGAAATGATGGGGACAGCACAAACACACAGTCCCCGGGCAAATAAAATCCCCAACCCGGCCGGGAATCGAACCTGGGACCCCGTGATTCAGAGGCAGCAACTACACTATGAGCTGCGTACTCGGGTAAGGAGCAGCTGCGATTATAATCCATTCATCGTAAGAATAAACCTGATGCAAACAAACACAAACGTGATGATTGGTCAGAAGCCGTAGCACACTTATACTGTTATTGTTACTCTCTTGGCAGTACGTCCTACTTATGTATTAGACATATTATTACTAAGTAACGTTAAATGAGACTTTAAGATATTCAAATATATTAACAGCCATCAACGTTTTTTCTTAATCACGCTTTAGCTATGTAGTTTTTATTTCAAAAATCGTGTACAGTCACAGCCTCTGCAGCGTTGTGCTCTGGTAGTCGCGCTGTCAATACAGGATTTGTATCATGTATTTCAGTTGATCTATAGGTCAACTGAAGAATAGGATACAACCTTTGCAGGTCAACTGAAGTACAGGATGCCACTGTCACTACGCCGCTTTTTTCGCTATAACTACTACTAGTATCCTATTCTTCAGCTGACTACATAGTACAAGATACGAATCAATCGCAGAGGAAACAGCAATTGGAACGACTCAGTATCAGACAAACATATATTTCAAAACATGTACACAAATGAATTGATATTACCACAAGCAACATAAACCGTACACAATATCTGTGTCTTAATAACACATTCATTTATTTCCATTTATGATTATGACAATTCGCCACAGAAGATGACCGATTTATTATCTATGGCTCGAAAATAAACAAATTAACATATGTGTCTAAAATACGATGTCACTAGTCAAAGTTGACGAGTTGTATCTTCAGTTGACCCAAAGGTGCTAACAGATACGGTCTGGCCACGAGTGCCATGCCCTTCAGTAACAAGGTGCTTCAAAGCCAACAAGAAATGCTGACTAACAGGTCCACCTCAAACAGTTTCCGAGCTACCAATGCGAAGGGACCAATGAACATTTGGAGTCGGCGGGGTACCTAGCAAGAGACCATTTATCACAGCAGCACACAAAGTGGCACATCTTCGGTGAGCCAAACAACTCGGGAACGAGGCAATAGCTGAATGTAGGTGCGTACTGGGGTTTGATGGTCGCAGTTTTACCTCTTTTCAAACGACGCAGGGCGTCAAATGTGTGGTCGGCCAATGAAGCGTTTAAGATGCTATGTGTGGAGTTTAGGTCTTAGGTGGTACTGTCAGATCCTGGTGTAAAGGCACAAAGGAATTAAACACATTAGCTGCAAGTAGGCACTGATTTATATCAAGGGGGCAAGCTGAAATTTGGTGCGTGGCCAGGATTCGAGCCCGGGTCTTCCGCTCACCTGGCAGATGTGCTAACCACTACGTCATCTGGACACAGTGGTCACCCCAACCGTATGGTCCACCCTAGGACGCTGCCCGTCACACCCAAATACTTAACTGACACCACACACTACTGATGTAATTGCCCTGCTCATTAGCCTCATTGCTCGCGACTTCTTGCCGATTCCCATAAGAGTTCGAACCTGGTGTGCACTTGCACTGAAGAGATCACCGGCTGTCATCCAGATGGCATAGTGGTCAATGAATCTCTCTAGTAAGCAGGAAACATGAGCTCAAATCCCAGACCGGCACAAATTATCATCTTGTCCCACTGACATAAATCAGTGGATACTGGCAGCTAATGTCTTTAATGCCTTTGCGTCTTGATTCATAGTGGCTGCAGGATCAACACGGTGTCTGTTCCTACAGACATATCCGAAAGAACAGACACCACAAATATATCCCGGGTGTATTTTTCGTCCCATATCTTGGGCCCACTCATTCAGATTACTACGAACATGGACCAGGGTGTTTCTTTCAGTATTCTCGGTGACCAGGTGTTGCCCTTTCCATTGTACTTGCACGATGAGTACGCTGCGGACACTCCCGTCTTCCAACATGACAACGGTCGTGCTCGTAGTGTTGTGCGTATATGTTCCTGATCTGATGAATACTTAGGCACATGGTGGCTTACGAGAAATATGGGCCCCGCAAGGAAATTCTGACGTCATAGTTGTCCTTCTTGACATACATCTCGAAGTCTGACTGTGTCTAGAGCCCACAGGAAATAAATATGTCAATGAAAAGGTACTATTAAAGCTGTTAACTTTTGTCATGTGTTATCGAGAGCTTGCATGTATTTAAACACACAGTTAGGAATTACTGAACTGGACTGAAAGAGCAAGTTGCCCCAAGTAGAGACGGTCGCTGGAGCTCGAAAGACATGTAGTGTCACTTGCTGTGATGCAGGCCATATGGATCATAAATCTCGTTGGCCCTCAGGCAAGCTGACAGATGAATCACGCGATCTTAATACCACAGAAAGTGTCTTGAGCTATTTTGACCAGCAGGTGAAACGTAGCATTCAACTTCATCACATTTTGGTAGCTCTATGGGGATTATTAACAATGAGAGGCTTCAGCTGGGTGCGGCCTACCGGAACAAATCTGCAGGCTCTCTTCCTCACCGTACTGCGTCCTTATCGTGGGCTACAGTAGGCGTTACACTGCATCAACACATTCTAACTTTTGGGTGGTCCTTATTTTTTTCTAATTTTGTGTTCCTTCACGCACACGCCATAGTGTTTTTTCCTTTCGTTTTAAGAATAATTTTAAGATCAGTTGTGTTGAAATTGAAGATGAGGAACCCAAGCCACAGTGGTTGAGAAGTTGCGTCATGTTGTTTATTAGTGGTTACGCTGTGACTGACACTCCTGAAAGAAATTTTCACTCTGTGACTCACGACCCCCCCCCCCCCCTCCACCTCAGCTGTACTTTCACTATTACCTCATCTCCTATCTTTCAGACTTCACAGAAGCTCTCCTGCGAAACTTGCGGCACTAGAACTTTTGGAAGAAAGAATGTTGCGGAGATATGGCTTAGCCACAGCCTGAGGCATGCTTCCAGAATGAAACTTCCACTCCGCACAGGAGTGATGAGTTCATTTCAGTCAAGAGTTTGGAAGTGTTAAAGACATTAAGCATAGAATTAAATTTCTTAAATAAGGTTACTTTTTCTTTGGATTCAAATACTTCCAATGGTGACATATGATACGACGGCAAGAAGAGTGAAGTTACAGTAAGGTTTCAATTGACCGGAAACACTCTACGAAGAACAAAAAGAATTAATTTTGCTATCTGTGCAACAATACCGGAGAGAATACCCCGACTGTGCAAGAAAAAACGCTGAAACAAAAATTGTGCTAAAACTAGTACTGATTTATTTATTCTATAGCTGCACAGTTTGTACGTTCTGTTACATAGCAGCACTTAACTTTCTACCACTTAAATATATTTAATCACATTTGCAAAACATACGTATATAGGTTGATTTCAGTTGGCATTACAATACAAAATACACACACTTATTTCAGTATGCAAGTCTCATTTAAAAATTTAATTCCATTGTGGTATGGGTTAATATTAATTAATTGTAATGAAATTTGGCACGTTATAAAAACATGCCAAAAGCAAAATTTTTATGTAATTTCTGTATAAGAACAACCCTAATGATAGAGTCAAGTATACTCATAAGCAGTAATAAACAACACCTACTGACATGACGCAGCTTTGAGCTACTGCGACATGGATTCCCCGTCTTCAACTTCCACAAAATAGGTCTTAAAACTAGCCTTAAAACAAAAGGAGCCGGGGGGGGGGGAGGTGAAGAAATACGAAATTCGAAAAAATAAGGAGCACCGTGTTCTAACAAATGAGGTCGGAAAAAGATACTGGAGCGTCACTAGCACACGTAGTGGCAAGAAGGCCTTCCGTTTACTATCGAAGTCATACAAGCATTAGGAATCATGTTGTTTCTAAATTCTTTCTCTCTGTAATTTACGAGATAATTGGCACATTATTGAGTCACAAGCGGAAGTAAAACATCACGAGTTACGAGTGACAGTAAATTAAATATCAACAGAGCAAAAACTCACGAAAGAAATGACATAGGCTAATTGCATCTTAGCCAGCAAATAAAGAGGTATTTCACCCACAAACACTACGTAGGCCCTACATCCATTTCTATGTATATACATTTAGTATTCATATGTTTGCTTTTAAAGTCCTGTGTCATACATTTACATTCATGGAATGCACTACACATTTTAAGTAATGACTAATGCAATGTGGTGGCTTAAACCATTTTAACACTCATCTGTGAAGAGGGTCCAAGACCGCAACTGGTAGATATTTGGTTTGGTACTAATATGCATTTTATACATTACTTAATGGCTGTTGACTGTCACCTCCCAACAATGTTCAAATTAATGAACTTGATAAACTGACTACCCTCCACCCCCACCCCTGCCCCTCCCCCAGATGATGTCATGTGTTTTCCCCAGACGGCATATGGGTCCCTGTCTCCTGCCCCTTCCCACCCCTCCGCCACCCAACCACCTACCCTATTGGCGGAAATTCTGAATTTTGGCAGGAATTTAGAATTTTGGCGGGAAATTCAAAAAATGGTGGGAATTTCAAAAATGGCGGGCTAGGAGGAGGTGTGGGGAGGGGGCAGGGACCCACGTATCGGCTGGGCATAACACATGGTGTCACCCGAGGTTGGGGTATGGGGTACAGGGTGGGTGTTATTAATTGATCAATTTGAATAATTAGGATATCAATTTTATATCAAAAGTGTCCTCATGTTCCCTTACCCTACTACTGAAGAAATAATATTATGTTGAACATTTAACACAGAAAGATAAATATTACAGTCATAACCTGTTTATATGTTTTGCAGCATAACTCACCTCATGCAAACACCCACACAATATCAATCCAGTATTTGAGAATGGACGCACTTAGAGATTTTCAACAAACTTTACACATTACTTCAAACCTTTACGTAACTTTTTCTCACTAACACGTCCCACAAACGAATCAAAGAAAGAAACTCGTACAACGTTTTCGGTGCTTTTACAGTAACACTTGAGCATCAGTCACAACGTTTTAGTTTATTACTTATTTACTGCTACCTATATTCACAGCATATTTTGCTGACAGTAACCACAAATACCAATGAATGTACCTGCACAGTCATAAAATTGTAGGATACATAGTTCAGGCGGCATAAACATTTACATGCGTGAAAAACTACCTTTTGCTTAAAACTGAGCACAAATAACCCACACTATATTCATTCAGTGTTTGATGAAGGGAATATTTAACTACTTCCAATACACTGTAAACGTAATTTCCAACCTTTTCTAATCTTATTCCTCATGCGCAACGTAAAATTTTTAACCAGTAACTCATTTATAAAACAATCAGTATTTTAAAGCCCTTTTAGACACAGAAGTTCGAATCTTTAAAACGGTCACGAAACAGATGAACAACGTGACGTTTATTACCTCTGGTGGTCCATAGGGAAACTAACGACTCTCATATGAAGTGCCTCCTTTTTGTTTTCGCTGTAATTTACTGCGCCATATACATTTCCTTCCGTAAAAGGAAACCGTTTGACAAATCAACACAAACAAATCACTCTTCACATTCATCAAATATTACATTCAGGAGCGCGGTTTATTGGGCGCTTGGAGCACGCCTGTCGCAGTATACAAAAAAAAAAAAAAAAAAATCGACGGGAGTGCGGGGACTGTACGTTTTACGCGCCACGTATCCTCGGGGTGGCAAATATTTTGTCTGGTGACCTTCGTGAAAAGTGGAATGCGAAATTGTACCTTTCTTCAGAATCTATCTTAGGTAGAGAGTTAAATTTGTTATTATTACATGCTTCCATGTATCGTGCCAGCGTTGAAACAACGGTATTGCACTCTCTTGTTTGATGAGTCGAATATTCATTTTTTTTCTAAAATGGCTCAAATGGCTCTGAGCACTATGGGACTTAACTTCTGAGGTCATCTGTCCCCTAGAACTTAGAACTACTTAAACCTAAATAACCTAAAGACATCACACACATCCATGCCCGAGGCAGGATTCGAACCTGCGCGCGGTTCCAGACTGTAGCGTCTAGAACCGATCGGCCACCATGGTCGGGCAATTTTTTTTCTATATTTCAAAACAAATTATTCCTTTTTGTAGATGCATATTATGAAAGTGGGTGAATCTACGAGGGCTATCCACAAAGTACATTACGTTTTGGAGTTAAAAATAAATAAAGTATTGGAATTTTTTTTTATTATATTCAGATCAAATCCACACTTAAATACTATTTTTCTACATAGTTGCCATTTAAATTAAGGCAGTTATCGTAGCGATGGACGAGCTTGGAAATTCCTTCGTCGTAAAATTCGGCCGCCTGCGCCTTCAACCACCTGGTTACCTCTTCTTTTGGGACAGAAAAGGTGTGATTTTTGTGGATTTCCTGGAAAGAGGCACTACAATAAACTCTCAAAGGTATTGCCAAAATCTGCACAACCTCAGAAGAGCAATACAAAACAAGCGCAGGGGAAAGTTGGGCTCCAAGATCTTGCTGATCCAGGACAACGCCCGGGCCCGCACGGCAAATGCCACTCGTTAAGTTCTCGAATCTTTTAAGTGGGAGTTGTTTCCTCATCCGCCGTACAGTCCCGACCTGGCACCGAGCGACTTCCACTTATTCCTAGCAATGAAGAAGTGGTTGGCTATGCAGCGTTTTGATGACAACGCACAACTTCAAGAAGAGGTAACCACGTGGTTGAAGGCGCAGGCGGCCGAATTTTACGACGAAGGAATTTCCAAGTTCGTCCATCGCTACGATAAGTGCCTTAATTTAAATGACAACTATGTAGAAAAGTACTATTTAAGTGTGGCTTTCATCTGTACATAATAAAAAAGTGTTCCACTACTTTATTTATTTTTAATTCCAAAACATAATGTACTTTGTGGATAGCCCTCGTATATAGATGTGTGTGTGTGTGTGTGTGTGTGTGTGTGTGTGTGTGTGAGTGTGTGTGTGTGTGTGTGTGTGTTTTCCACATTTCCTCCTAAACCACTGGAATTATTTCAAGCAAACGTCGTACAGATATCCCTTACTGCCAGGCAACAATCGCTGTGGTGGTAAGAACCACTTAACGTGGTCCAGGAGACAGGACGTCAAAACCTTAGATGCATGAAAGTTTGCCGCATCGTGCATGAAGTTTTAATCTTATTACTTTATTACTTAGTTCTTTAGTACTGAGACACTCGTATAGTCGAGTCAAATGAAGGAAATTCTTGACACCTGGCAGCGTTTACGACAGGTTTCAAACTGTGAAGCTTAAACGGCTTTAGGCGAAAACAGTATCCGTCTATAGAGCTATGAAGAGGGGTTGCCATAGTGACGTTTACGAGCACACAGCTGCTCCCTGCGTGCGGAAAGTGTCCTCGATGACGTTTCATAATTCGCATACTGTACTTATACAGTTGCATATTACCCATAATTCTTCGTACGACTGTTTCATAATTTCAAAGGTGTTTTCACAAATACGTGGAAATGAAATTTTTTGATACTGCACTACAAACACAGTTCATTTTTTGTTTTCATTTCTAATAAAAAATTGGCAAAATGAATACCCGGGCAATGCTAGGTTTGTCAGCTAGATGCCTATAAATGGTTTAGACTAATCCAATGCATAGTGCACCGTCATAGTTGCGGGTCGCCTATGTAATGGCTTCGAGAGCCAACACAAATTTGATTTCAGTATTTCACACAGCTAATGGGCGAATTTAAAAAAAAAAAAACCAAGTGCTTATGTTACAAGTTTAACGAAGTAAGACTCGTACTGCAGTCACAAACTGTGTATACACCTTGTGGCATCGTAGCTCATGGCGTGCAAATTACTCCGACTATACTCATCCAGTATGCAGAAAAAAAAGTAGAAAGCGAAAGGTTGCTTACAACTTGTGCAAAAACAGTACTGCAGTTTTAAGAGTCGACGGATATGAAACAGAGGCAGTAAATGAAAAGAGAGCGGGATGGAGGCTGTTCAAAATGGTTCAAATGGCTCTGAGCACTATGGGACTTAACATCTATGGTCATCAGTCCCCTAGAACTTAGAACTACTTAAACCTAACTAACCTAAGGACATCACACAACACCCAGTCATCACGAGGCAGAGAATATCCCTGACCCCGCCGGGAATCGAACCCGGGAACCCGGGCGTGGGAAGCGAGAACGATACCGCACGACCACGAGCTGCGGACTGCAGGCTGTAAGGGTCCACTTTAATCAGTCCCTACATTGAGCAAACAATAAAGGAAACTACGGAGAAATCTGGAGAGGGGACCAAAGTTCAGGGCGAAGAATTAAAAACTTTGAGGTTTGCCGACGACATTGTAGCTCTATCAGAGACAGCGAAAGACTTGGAAAAGAGCAGTTGGACGGAATGGATAAGGTCTTGAACAGAGTTTATAAGATGACCATCAAAAAAAGTAAAACAAGGGTAATACAATGTACTCAAACCAAATCAGTTGAGGCTGAGGGAATTAGCTTCGGAAATGAGTCACTGAGAGTAGTGTCCTATTTGTGTAGCAGAATATCTGATGATGGTAGAAATAAAGAAATCTGGCAAGAGCAAGGAAAAGATCTCAAAGAAAAAAAGATAAATTTGTGGCACCAAACCCAGCTAAGAAGAGAAAACTAGGGAAATAGGAAAGGAAGGAATGGTCGTTATCACAGCTAAAACGGAAGACTTGTGCAGCCTCGTTCCGATGCAGAGAAACAATGAGCTTCTATGATGCGTGTGGTTATATATATAAAATCATACCTGATTGATATGGACAAACGTTGCCTTGGATGTGAATAAAATAAAATTATTTACATATGGGTGGAAGGTTATAGGAAATGGGAGGAGAGTTTGTCATAGACGTAAACCATCTCGAGACAGATAAAATACAATAAAGGTAATATGATGATCCTAAACATCTAGATAAGGTACCAAGAACATCGTGCATGTTCACGTCGTAAAACAGAATCTGTAGAGCTTCTGATGACATCTCACACTGTAGAATACGAAAGGTCAGGTCCAGAAACATGTCTTTGACCGCGCCCTGATGCGAATAAAACCGTGAAAACCAAGACCGTGAAAGCCTGCATTGAACGATCAGAAGGGGCTGTTTTCGTGCTAGCTCAGGAAGCAGACCTTTGTCTTGTGTCGAGTTCGCCTAGATAGTCTTTTTTATGAATTTGAGGCTGTCAACACGTAAAACGGGTGTGACTACAAAAAAAAAAAAACATGCAGTATGTTCACAGTGTTCTTTAGATTAACGTGTTGACATATAAAAAACCAGGAATTCCCAACTAGAGAACGCGTGAGCTTACAGCCCAGGTTTATGTAGTACATTACAAAAGGTAAGTATTTTCAACTGCTTTGCAGATAGACATCCTTGCACATACATTTGTTTACCAGATACAATTCGACATGTGCCTCAAAACACAAGAATTTAAATAAAGTGAAAAGTTACAGATGAAAAAATAACTGCAGGATGCATGTGCGAATCGAACGCCAGTACTCCGCTTCCCGGACAGTTTATCTTGGTCACTTTCATTGGGTTACCAGACAGGCGTCTTACAGTCTCTTTAAAAAAAAATTTTTTTTTAAATAAAAAAAAACTTGTAACTTCTAATCAAAAAAGAATAAAACAAAATGAGAGTTAATCCCACACAACACCGCTACCTTTTACACTTACCCCCCCCCCCCCCAAAAAAAAGGATTTTTTCCCTTTCCAGTCATTGCTTGCAACAATTTGTTGTTTATTTTTTTATTAATTAAAAGAAATACAAGACCACCAGGGTCACAAAAATTAAATATACCTTTTAATAGCCGGCCGGTGTAGCCGTGCGGTTCTAGGCGCTTCAGTCTGGAACCGGGTGACCGCTACGGTCGCAGGTTCGAATCCTGCCTCGGGCATGGATGTGTGTGATGTCCTTAGGTTAGTTAGGTTTAAGTAGTTCTAAGTTCTAGGGGACTGATGACCACAGATGTCAAGTCCCATAGTGCTCAGAGCCATTTGAACCATTTTGAACCTTTTAATAATACGCCTGAAAAGGGGCCACGACAAGAATACCACATGGGCTTGTTAACTCAACAGATACGCTGACGACGAAAATACAAGGTTCAACATACTGGCGAATAAGTCCTGATACCTTGCCCATATGTGATGGAAGGCGAGTGGATGCCTATCCCCACCACCTCCATATACAATGTAATGAACATAGTGGCCCAACAACCACACAATTTTATTTGACTTTACCCTAGGAAAGTAGGGGCCTGGACGCAACGGGATATCAGCCGAAAAGGCAGTCTCAACGTAAAGAGTTAGAAACGCTAACTGTTTTTCTAAGCCAATGCCAGTTCTCTTCGTGACCTAAGAGTTGAATCTAAGCTGTAGCGTGTCTGTGGTGGCAAAGCGACTGCACTGATCGATGACACTAAGTCACTGGTGGGTAACAGCTTGTGTACCACTTGATAACACGAGGGTGCTACCGCCACTGGTGGGAAAGGAAGGCTCAGATGAAACCACACCGTCTTCCAAGAAGTTTGCTGCGACGTCCGTTCAACAGGTGCCGTACAATCAATCCCTCTCCCGCGCATTAACAAAAGTGGTGGTGAGGTGCTGCTTCTGTATAACATGAGCCCCATATAACTGACAGCAATAGAAAATTCACGGGCATATTTTAACTGGAAATTCAGTTGACCAAATCGACAGGCGGATCAAGACTGCCCGGCCACAGACAGTAAAATAACCGAGATTTGAATGAGTGGACTGCGTGAGGGATAGTCAGTAAGGCGCGTCGAACAAATAATACAGTCATTTTCCTTTGAATATCGGAAAGCCTCAAGTCTCGAGAGAACAGCGCCTCGTACCAAAATCGAAAAATGTGAGGCTTCCATAAAAAACGAAAAGACAACTGTTTTAGTTTCCTGGCCATCATCGCGGGAAAAGGAAAGACCTGAGTGGGATCCTAGCAGTTCATATCGACGCACAAGAGAGAAGTGAGGCACGATGACACCTGGGTCAGCAGGTAGAATTTACTGGGCACCAATCGCTCCAACGGAGTAACAACAGTTGGTCGCTCCGACGTCACCTGAATACGTGACATCAAAGGGACACACAATTTTAGGGGCGCCTCCATTTGCTGCTGTTGAATCATTGGACCATCAGAAGACTCAGCGACTTCCCCACCCTTGCATGGTTCCGGAGGAGTTAATCGCGGGAGGAATACTGGAAGAAACAGTAGACACCTCAGCAGCTGCTTTCGCTCCATCGATCCCCTCGGGAATGTAGGACTCATCAGTGCAAGATACATCAACCGACAAAGTTACTTCACGGAGGGGTGGGTTTTGAGTTGGCGTATCTGACTCTTCACCACCCTGCGGATGACGTCTCTTACGTTGCACTGCAGACATCGCCGGTTTAGAAACAACAATTTCAGGACCGTGCGAAAAGTCGGGAATAGTAAGCTGCGAATAAGTCTATTGTTCCATTGCACCCGGGAAAGGCGTGTCACCAACCTCGGGAGCAGTAGGAACGAGATCACCAAATGTCAATTTTCGACGCTGTTCAAATGTAGACTTCATTAGAAATGCCCGTCGCCGGCTATTAGACCTAAAGTTGCCTTGCCACTTGCACTGCAGAGGAAGCATGTCCGCGCTTACCCACAATACATAATATGAACGCGGTAACCACAGACCTGTAGATGGGAAAGAATGTTACGTTTGACTACCATCTCCATTGAACGGATTGCGCTATAGTGCAGCAACCGGTGTTATGTGGTCTAACGTTCACGACGTATACCTCTCACATCACAATAAGGGTGCAACACCAGCTCAAGTAGACTGTTGTCAACTTCCGGAGGGAGACTGAATACTCGGGCATTTATACAATCCAGTTCACGCGTTAGCAAGAAGCACCATATTTACGGAACCATCACGATACTTACAAGGAAACTTTAGAACGCTACTCAGAAACGTGCAGTTGTCTGTAACGGACAAATGGCGCTAGTTGCTTGAGTGATTGGTTCAAATGGCTCTGAGCACTATGGGACTCAACTGCTGTGGTCATCAGTCCCCTAGAACTTAGAACTACTTAAACCTAACTAACCTAAGGACATCACACACATCCATGCCCGAGGCAGGATTCGAACCTGCCACCGTAGCAGTCGCACGGTTCCGGACTGCGCGCTTAGAACCGCGAGACCACCGCGGCCGGCCTGCTTGAGGGAGCTTCTGCTGGTAGTTCCAAGTTCCAAGACTATATGCACGAGCCGTATCGAAGGACAATGAAAAGCGGAGGTTCACTGGAAATGTGTAAATGAACTGTCTGCGTTTTTGGGTGTATGCTGGTCATTAACAGTCACACAGTGGCTTAAATTAAATGATGTTGAGGAAATTAATTATTTTCTCTTTTTTTCTTATATGTATGTGCTTTCTCTGTTTTTTTTTCCTTCTGTCTGTATATTGTCCTCATGGTTGTACCGTCGCTGTAATTGTAATCGCGATAAGTAACAAACTGATACTACTTATCTAAATATCTCGTTAATTTCTAGCATTAACTGCAGGTTAAGGTACCAGGTTCCAGGTTTCACAGTACAACAAATAAACGTGGAAAAACTAATGAGTTAATTCAATACGTAATTCACAGTCTTCGCTCAGGAGATGCGCAAGTACAGGATACCATTGTTTGATAGCACGAACTGTAGCAACTGTAAATTTAGGACTGAAACACTTTTAAAAGAGCTGGAATTGTTACGTTTTTGTGTAAACGCGTTACACGGAAATGGTGGAGTCTAACCTGGTTGACGTAGCTGAACAATGTGCACAGAAGAAAGATCTTCTAGGAGAACTTTCCAGTAAGGATAAGAAGTCATAAATAATCCAAATAATTTTAGTTACATGGAGTATGCCAAGAACAAGGAAACAGCCAATGATTTTTGAAATTCACAAACTCAAACTTTTGAACGGAAAGGAATGGCCAATGAACTTTTTTAAAGAAAGACTGATGACCATTAAGTTTAATACAAATCACTTCTGAACATCATTTTTTAAAGTTTGATAATGTAATCGCTCTTCCCGATAAGTAATTTATTAATATTGTTTGTATTGAATACAAAATTCAGAGGAGAGAAAGGGCGAATTATAATGGTGAGATGAATGACGAAAATCTGCGAAGCTTGTGTTGTAGGTATATCTTTAATATGATGATGGGTGAGGAGGAGGAGGAGGAAATTAGTGTTTAACGTCCCGTCGACAACGAGGTCATTAGAGACGGAGCGTAAGCTCGGATGAGGGAAGGATGGGGAAGGAAATCGGCCGTGCCCTTTCAAAGGAACCATCCCGGCATTTGCCTGAAGCGATTTAGGGAAATCACGGAAAACCTAAATCAGGATGGCCGGAGACGGGATTGAACCGTCGTCCTCCCGAATGCGAGTCCAGTGTGCTAACCACTGCGCCACCTCGCTCGGTGATGATGGGTGACCATGGGAAAATGAATAATCGGTTTTGTGCGTCAGAATTAACTTTGCGATAAAATTATGCTTGCAGATCGGCATCGGCCTTATCATGTAACTGAATCAAGATACGTTCATTTTTTGGAACGTGCTGTGAGCTCGTAAGACTGAGACGATGGTGGTCAATCCATTGCATCGTCGTATTAAGAAGACCAACAACGAATATTTACTGAAAAACATTAAAAATTATTAGATGAGGGCAAGGAGTGTGTTAAATAACATGGTTCAAATGTCTCTGAGCACTATGCGACTTAACATCTGAGGTCATCAGTCCGCAAGACTTAGAACTACTTAAACCTAACTAACCTAAGGACATCACATGCATCCATGCCCGAGGCAGGATTCGAACCTGCGACCGGAGCAGCAGCGCGGTTCCGGACTGAAGCGCCTAGAACCGCACGGCCACAACGGCCAGCTATTAAATAATACAAGTGAAGATAGTAAATATTCGTATTATTCCAGTTCACCTTATCTAGATAAACATCATAAGACACAACCTTTTACTCCATCCGTACACTAATTGTAAGACGGCTACGACAGAAGAAACCGAGTAGAAGACAATCTTGAAACACTGGCATTTGTTATAAGAAAAATCGTGTCGCAAGTATGTCATAGAACATATCTCTGAACTTGGGAAGCTGTGGTAATACTAACTGTGGGATTACAATAAATTAACACGTGTTTTGAAAGCACTGGATGCCAATACTGAAGAAACTGATACAGTGTGCAGTCTGTTACTAACAATACCTCCAGAATACGAAGTTGTTGTTACTACTCCGGAAACTTTGTCAAGTGAGCAACTGAGAATAAGGTTTGCAAAGAGTAAACTATTAGACGAAGAAGCAAAACGTAATAATTTCAAAGATAATCAAAGGTCATTAAATGAACTATCTTCGTCGACAGTATCGGTCGCGCAGCAAGGTCAAAGGAAGTATCGACTGACAATGTATGTATGATGCAATCAAAGCTCGGTCTAAATATATTGTTACATATGCGGTAAACCAGGTTATATTAAGGCATAATGCAAAGTTAAATTGTCACAAAAGCATAACAGTAAGAAGCCTGCAAATGTAGTTTTCTCAGCTGTTACTGGGCGTTTCCCAGATAGGAAAGTAGGGTGGTTTCTAGACTCGTGTGCAACAGAACATTTAGTTAAAAAATCTGTTCTTTTGATGACTGTGAAGGAAGTACAATTCAGTAAGAATATTGGGTTGCCTAAACAGGCACATTTCTATTTACCAAAAAATGTTTGGAAAAGTTGATTTTGAAAGTATTGTTTATGGAATTTCAAATAAACAGAAGAGATTTTCTTGATGTGTCAGGTTTACTAAATAATTTGTTGTCAGTGTGGAAACTAGAAATGGCTAGCTGTTGCACTGCTTTTATAAAGTCAGTGGGTTCAATTCGAAAAGAAGATTGCTATAGTTGTAGCCCACAGAAAAGATTCATACGCCTTTCATTCAAAGATACTAAGAGTTCTATAGGCAGTGCTTGTTTTCCAGACAGTAATGTAGAGTTGTGGCATAAACGCTTAGGACATTTGAACCTCGGAAATACGAAGAAACTTCGGTATCCAGCAGGGGAACTGCAAAAAATAAAGTTTTCTGAACCAGTAAATAGATGTTTGACCTGCATAGAGGGTAAATAAACACGATTTCCACATATTCAGTTTCTTATTCGAGCGAAACGACCACCTGAACTGATACATAAAGATATGCTTGGCGCTATAATGCCTGTTTCTTTTGATATAAATAAATATAGAGGTTGATGAAAAATTAGCGCACTAGGACTTCGCAGCGCAATTCCTCACATACTGGCAACACAAAAATGTCTCTCACAAAACTTCACCTGCGCGTCTTCGGGCAGTAAATGGACGTTACAGATCGGAAATCTGGCAACACTGTAATCATGTGTACGGTAACTACCTCTGTCAGTTTGTAACAGTAATGCTGTGCTGTTGGTGTGGTAGAAGCGTTGTGGGTTAGCTTGCAGGAATCCGAGAGTTCGATTCGGGGTCCTACATAATTTGTGTTTATTTACTAAAATTAGTCTGCGTGGTGGTATCTGGCGTCTTAATCGTCAAACAGCGATTACAAAGGGTGTTCTATAAAACATTTGCAGTTACTTATTGCGAACACAGCGATGGAAATACAATCGTTTTCATTGGCCGGCTTTTAAAGAAACCTTTCGTATATCGCGGACGCCAATTGCTTCTGACCACTGCATCTATTGTATTCTAAACATGTTTTTTGTGTACCCTCTCCCAATGACCCCATCGATTAATACCAATTATTATTCTTGCCACGTTCAAGTCCATTACAATCTGTTAGGTCTTTACGACACCAGTAGGGTTAGCAACGTGCTTCGCAAATAATTTCGATGGGACCATTAGATGAGGGAACACAGAAAACGGTTTTGGAATCCAGGAGATGCAGTGGTGCGAAACAATTCACTTCCACGACGTGCAAAATGCTTCTTTAAAAGCTGATCAATGGAAACGATTGTACTTCCATTTCTGTGATCTTAGTACGTAATTGCAAATGTTTTGTAGAAGACCTACTGTAATCGCTCTATGACAATTAAGACACCAGACACTGTATAACGCAGATAACTGTTAGCAAATAAAAACAAATATGCCTCAACCCACAGTCGAACCATCGACCTGCTGTATGCGAACACAAAATACTAGCCACTTGCACCAACTGCACGGCGCTGCTCTATCTGCTGACAGAAGTGTTACCATACATGTGATTACAGTGTTGCCAGAGTGCCAATTTACTGCCCGAACTGCGCAGGGCGAAATTTTGTGACAGACATTTTTGAATTGCCATTATGTAAGGAATCGCGCAACGAAGTCAGAGTGCGCGAATTTTTCTTCACCCCGTATAGTGACTTTCACTAATGATTGTATTCACTTTACAGCAGCTTATATTCTTAAATTGAAGTCTGAAGTGTTTCATTTTTTAAAAATATACTAAGGAATGGCTACTGTTCATTTTAACATGAAAATCAGCTGATTTATTGGTGACAATAGCCTGAATACATTTCAGATGATATGATTAAAGTCTTTGAAAAAAAGAGATTGCACTTCGAGTTTACCGTAAAGTATACGCCTCAGCAAAATGGAGTGGTAGAACGACTAAATTGTGCTGTCAATGAAAAGGCTCGTTATATGATTCTCGAATGCGAACTTGGAAAGCAATTTTGGTCAGAAGCGGTATTGGCAGTTGTTTTTATCGTTAATCGTAATCCTACATCACCTCTAGGTGGAGAAATTGCAGTAACTCTATGTATGGAAGAATAAACTGCGTGTGTTTAGATATGTTGCATACTTGTACATTCCAAAGTAACTATTCACAGGTAAATCTCACACCAGATCATCCAAATGTTTCATGAGAGGATACTGTCGCAATGATTACAGATTATGGTGTTCCAAACAACACAAGGTTGTATTTGGAAGAGATGTAATTTTTGAAGACGATAACTTTCTATTTGAAAGTAAAAGTAGTGATGACTGGATCTTTAACGAGATTGTTCAAATGGACAACATTACGCACAATATAGCAGAAACAAAACAAACTTTGAGGAAACTGGAAGAAGATAAATAAGAAGATAAATAAGAGCCTGTGACTTCAGAAGAAGTGAAGGAAGCAGAACCTCTACGGAAAAGCAATAGGATACCAATAAAACCTAGATACTTGGAGGTTTAAGCAGCGTTAAACTTGAAGGCAAAAGCATTTGTGGAAAATTTACCTCAGAATTTTGAAGAAATGAGGGGTCGGCGTGATGAAGAAGAATGAACAAAAGCAATAAAGAAGAATTCGACTCTCTGTCATCTACTGGAACTTGGACGTACGCACCATTTCCAGCAAATAAACGAGCCATTGACAGTAAACGGGCGTTCAAAATAAAAAGAGATGTACTTGGAAATACTGAAAGGGATAATGCACACTTCTTAATGTCTAGAATGAGTATGATTTGTTCGTGGAACAAATGAGTGTACAAAATGCATTCCTGCATGGAGAACTGACTGAAAAAATTTATATATAAAGTTCCTCAATGTGTAAAGACTAAGGAAGGAGTTGTGTGTAAACTCAGTAAATCGCTTTCTATCATATTTGGATTTCCCACCCTAAAAAACATAAGAATACGGTATTTTCAGCAAAAAAGTTTTTCCATCGTTGGCCTGTGTAATAATGCCTTGACTTGTTTTCTCGTTGTTTTTCTGTATGTGCATTTTTCTGTGTTTTTTCTTGTGTCTGTATCTTGTATTCATGGTTTTACAGTGGTTGTAATTGTAATTGTGGTAAGTAATAAACTGATATTACTTATTTAAATACCTGATCATCTATAGCCTAGCATTAACAACAAATAGAAATGAACATATTAATCTTTTTCACTACTTATGTTACATGTGAAACACTTATTTAGCAACAAAGAACACATATTTTCCTTATATGCAACTCGTGATACCCATTTGCACGTAAACATTTGTTGATGGAATCGATGGAGTTGCCCAGAATCGTTTTCGGACTATAGATTTAAAATTTTCTTTGCTACCTGCTAGGCATCTTGCGCTATTGAAGAAATCGTCATGACTGCACATTAAACTGCACTCTGAGACACAGACAGGTTCATTATCGATAACCAAAGGTAGTTTTTTCATTCTAATACTGTAGCTGTGCTCATTACTTTTTTTTTTTTCAAATTGTGATGGAATACTCCTGACGAATTTACTTATGGAATATATATATATATATATATATATATATATATATATATATATATATATATATATATTGTGAAGAATCAGCTACAATGCTCAGCTTCAATATCACTGTCAGTAAACACATCTTATTTACAATTCTTGTCTTCGTATTTTCTTCCTAAGTGAATAATTATCACAGAAAATTATATCATTAATGAGAGGATATACGCATAACATGTTACTTTCCAAAACCAGGAGTCGGTGAACTTAGCTGTTTGAGAAGCTCAGTAATATGTTTCTATTAGGTTAAATTTTCATCAACATATATCCCCAAAAATCTGGGGTATTCCTCTACATTCACTGACTTTCTTGTTGGCGTTATTCTCTGTGTCGAACAAAGCTCAATATGTTGTTACTTTTTTAAACAATGGAAAATGTGTGTACACAGAAGGACTTATCTTTGAAGAATGTTTGTGTGAGTGAGTGTGTGTGTGTGTGTGTGTGTGTGTGTGTGTGTGTGTGTGTGTGTGTGTGTGTGTGTGCGAAAAACAAATAGTAGTGGAGCCAAACTGAAACCAATTCAGCATCAGTTTTCTTAAATTCAATTAATTCCAAAAGAATTAAGTTTTTTTTATAAAAGTGTTCATCACGTACTCAATTACATGCCATGGTCAGACGTACCACCGTACACAGCTTTCTTGCCGACTGAACAAATAATAGGACTCATTTTTCTTGGCGAAACTCCTGAGCTTTTGCAACGATAAAAATACTATGGCAGTTGTTTGTCTCAGGATCGTGTACAACACCACGAAGAGTTTTAATCGTTGATAGCTACCATCTTATGAACTATCAGGATAGAAAGAAAGTGCACTGAGGACTTACCTCAGATTATGGTGCTGGTACAACCAACCACTTTTCCCCAGCCCTCATGTCAGTGCTGCACGAACCAATTACCCGGAATAGAAACCCTTTATTAGACCATAAACTTGTTTAATTACTCAGTTTTCGAGGAGCTTCCGAGGAATTTTGTGAGGTCGTGGAATGAGACACTACATTATACACAGAAAGCTGATAACAAAGTTTATGGACCAAAAACGGAACTTAAAAAGTTTTTAAATACAAAAGATTTAGAGTAGCATATAAAATAGACAACACGTCAAAGAGCAAGGAGTGTGTAACAAGAAAATCTTTCAAATATCTGGCATTTATCGTTCAGATTTGTTATTTCTGCTAGAACGCTATTGAAAATAAACCTGGAGGATAGTGCACACCTTTCTGTACAATGGCTACAGAAGTCTTATCCAAGTCATTTTTATGTCTAATGTTTACTGAGTGAATAGTGCAGTTCATTTCGAATGCGTCATTAGCAAACCCGGCGGCAATGTTTTGCAGTTGCTAAATATGAATGGGAACTGGATATACGTCCGTATTTTATTTGCCCGCCCCCCCCCCCCCCTCTGTCTCCCTCCACCTCTTCCTTCCGGCTTTTCTGTCCATCTCTTCTTCCCCCCCCCCCCCCCCCCCAAATCAATTTTCTCCTCTGTCCATCTCCCCTTCTCTCCTCTCTCTGACCTTGAGCTTTGTCTATTGTTATTGCCAAGGAACCCTTGATAGGGAACTAAAGTTGCTTAAAATGAATGGGTAAATCGTATATGGGACATAACAGACCTCCCTTGCTGCTGTATCTGTGAGGATAGTAGCTTCAGTGACATTATTTCGCATAGTTTTAATCTGGGAATGGATAGGATTTGCAAAGTTTCGGACGAATCAGATTCGCCTACTTTCACTCCTCTTTCTGTAACACTATCTTTCCCGCTTAATATTATCCTTACAACTTGTTTGCTATCTGAGCTCTTGATATTGATACAGCTGCTTCTTTTATCTCCAAAAGGCAGCATCTACCAGTTTCCAGGTCATGAACATTTCTAAAGCCATGCATTTGTCCTCCATCCATTTCTGCTCAGCCATTCATATTTCCTGTCGCTTTGCTTTTTTGGGTGTCTGTACTCCCTCTAGCCTCTTTCATTTGATCGATTTTTATATTTTCCCCTTTCATCAATGAAATTCAGTATGTCCTGTGTCATCCACGGAATTCTACAAGGCCATTTCTTTTTATCTATTTGATTCTCCGCTGCCTTCACTATTTCATCTATCAGAGCTACCCATTCGTCTTCTACTACATTCCTTCCCCTATTTTAGTCCACTATTGCCTAATATTACCTCTAAAAACTCTCATAATCTCTGTTTCTTTCAGTTCATCCAGGTCCTATCTCCATAAATTCCTACCTTTATACACTTTCTGTAGTTCTAATTTACAGCTCATAACCAATCTGCTACTGGAAAAGGCTAACAGTTTAAAATCTGGCTTCGGCATCTCAGTCTGACCATTATGTAACCAATCTGAAACCTCCCAATATCCCTAGGTCACTTCGACGCATACAAAATTTTTTCGTGATTCTTAAACTAAGTGTTAGCAATGATTAAAATACGTTCTATGCAAAATTCTACCGAACGACTCCAACTTTCATTTCTTCCCCACAGTCTACGTTGTCCTACTATTTTTTCTTCTCTTCCTTTTCCTATTATCAAGTTCAGGTCACCTATCACAATTAAATTATCGTATCCCTTACATATCTGAATAATTTTCTTTATCTCATGATACATTATTTCAACTCTTCTTCATTTGCGGAGCTAGCTGGCATATATATTTGGACTACTGTGCTTGGTGTTGGCTTCATGTCTATCTTGACAACGGTAAATCGTTCACTACGTCGTTCATAGTAGGTTGTCCTCATTACTATTTTCTTGTTTGTTATTAAGTCCACTCCTGTATTACCTCTATTTGATTTTGTGTTGATAACCCGGTACTGTCCTAGCCTGAAGTCCTTTCTTCCAGCCACCACATTTCACTAATTCCCGCTATATTTAGCTTCAACCTATCGGTTTCCCTTTATAAATCCCTGACGTTCCTACTCGATTCTAACATTCCGCGCTCAGAATACCAGTTTCATTTTTCCTGAAGGCAATTTTGTTATACTGTTAATATTACTAACTTTCGAATCAACTAGATGTAGAAGCAAGAATATTTTTTAATGCAACGGTGTAAATTTTTAACGTCGGTGGAAATATTTTAAGAAGGCGAGTAGCGTTATATAAAGGCTATTGAAGTTTGTGTTGGAAATTTTCGCGAAAGTACGTGGAAATGTGCTGAAATCTAGAGGCAGAAGACCAGTGTAAGCTACTGCGGCGTAATCACCACTGAAGGGGGAGGTGGAGAGGGGGGGGGGGGGGCTCACACATCAAGCTGTGTCGTAAAATGCAGCAGACCTACGTATGAAACGTAACAAAATATACATATCTGACATAATCCACCACTAAAGGCGAACGTGCTGGGCTGTTCACGTGCTACTGTCGCGAGCATTCATACTGAAGGACGGTGGAACGACGAGAAAGTGACAAGGTGCTGGACGTCCTCATCTAATCACACAACCTGAAGATCGGAGGCATGCCCGCTCTGTAACGCAGGATAGGTGGCCATCTGTAGCAGACCTGACGGCAGGCACGAGTGTTTTGGAGCACACCGTTCAGCGCACATTGTTAAACATGGTGCTCCGCAACAGACGTCTTCGTGTTCCCATGTTGACCCAACGACATCGTCAATCACGACTACAGTGCTCATTCGATCACTGTGTTTGGACCGTGAATCAATGGAAATGTGTCACCCGGTCGAATGAATCACATTTCTTGTTACATCGGGTCAATGACCGAGCCCGAATACGCCGTTATCCAGGCGAAACAGGCACCGCACACAGGCCTGTGGGGGCAGTATGAGCGTGGTTTCATAAGTCTGGTAAATTTCCATGAAAGAATGGAACATATTTGTTGCGCCTTCATGGTTGGTAGGTTTGATTATTCCAAAGATTGTATAAAGAATTTCAACAACGTTCATCGTACAGCTGATTGTTGCAGCCATCTGAATTGGTCAGTGTGTCGACCGACATTGCAAATGGAGAAAACCGAGTTTCGTGCTGTTATTATACATTTTCATTTGAAGGGTTGGACTGCACGAATCAAAACAGAACTGGACGAAGTTCACACGAACTTTGCGACATCACTGAAGACAATTTACATTTAGAATAACGAATTGAAACGTAATCGGACAAACACCAAAGACGAAGCGCGCTCCAGGCGGCCAGTTGAGGTAACCAAAATGGAAACGAGTGACAAAATCCATGATATGGTAATACAAGGCCGCCGAACAAAACTTCGTGAGATTGCTGAGACTGAAGGCATCTCGGCTGAGCCAGTGCATAATATCCTGCACGGAAAATTAGCTATGGAGAAGCTCTGTACGAAGAGGGCACCGCAATTGCTCACAGTCGACCAAAAGTGCGTCCGGCACAGTATTTCAGCACAAAGTCTAAAGATGTTAAATCGCAATCAACAAGACTTTTTGTGCCGATTGGTGACTGTGGATGAAATCTGAATCCATCATTACGCACCGGAGTCAAAACTGGAGTAAAAACAGTGGACAGAGGCTGCTGGAAGAAAGTGCACTGAGGAAAGCAAAGATCGTTTTGTCAGTTGATAAGGTGATGCCCACAGTTTATTGGGATTCCCAAAGAATAATCACTATAGATTACTTGGAAAAATGCAGAACCATGACTTGACCCTATTATGCAGCAATGTTGGATCATTTGAAACTAGTGTTAGCTGAAGAAAACGTGCTCTTTCACCTGGATAATGCACCACCCCACACATCAGCGATGACAATGGCATAAGTGCATGAACTGGGCTTTTGAGTTGGTTCCTCATCCATCCTGTTCATCTGATCCTGTTCAAGTGACTTCTTCCTGTTCCCTAATTTGAAACTTTGGCTTGCTGGTAAGAAATTTTTGTCAAATGAGTAAGTGGTAGTTGTAGTCAAAAATGGTCAAATGTGTGTGAAATCTTATGAGACTTAACTGCTAAGGTCATCAGTCCCTAAGATTACACACTACTTAAATTATCCTAAGGACAAACACACACACCCATGCCCGAGGGAGGACTCGAACCTCCGCCGGGACCAGTTGCAGTCAACGAGTATTTTGCAGAGTTTGACCGAACCTATCTTTCCGATAGAATGAAAAAGCTGGAGCACTGCTGGACCAAGTGTATATCCCTCAAAGGAGACGACGTCGAGAAGTGAGTTATTTACGAAACAAACACTTTTTCTTGCTTTTTTATCAGACTTATCAAATCACTCTCGTATTATGCTGTGGATGACATTCAGCTAGGCGTCCATGGGACCTGTAGTAATAATCAAAGGCACGGTGGTAGCTGTGGGCTACTTGAACGTTATTGTAGACCACCTGATCCGTTCATGCTTGATGTCTTCCTCGACGGCGACAGCGTCTTCCAACAGTGTAACTGTACGTATCACAAGATGAGAATCGTGACACAGCCGTTTGAGGAGCATGATAGGGGACGTTGACGTCTTGGCCACCAAATTCGCCTAATCTGAACCCAAGGAAGGGCCTCTGTGACGCTCTGTGCCCACAAATCACAGGCCCGTAAGTTAGGGGATTTGTCATCTGTTTATCGAAATCTGGTGTCGCTTACCTCCCGAAACCTATCAAATAACTTTCCAATCCATGCAACGCGGGATCGCTGCTGTATTGCGATCCGTGAGAGGACCGACATGTTATTGAGCAAGTGATCACAAGGTTTTAGCTCATCAGCGCAGGACCAGAAACGCTTTTCTTGCATTTTACTACTAATTTTTAGTTCATATATCAGACGCACTTTCAACGTGAGAGCACCCAGTGAGGGGTAGATGCATCAGAGAAAAAAAAAAAATTGCAAACCAAACTAGTATCCAGCCTCGCGACGTAGACCGTCATGTATCAACTCCGTATCAGTTTGAAGAAACCCAGAACATGTAATGGATATTCTACTGACTACTAGCAAGTGCACTCTCAGCCATTTGTCGTTAAACCTCACGACGACTTCACCGTTCGCTATTAGTCTCCTTGCAGCTCAAAATACCACATGGCGTTGGGTTCTAAAAGCTTACTGAAGTGTTGTATCTTCAATCTGCGCTGTTTTTAATTTGTTACCAGTCATTGTTAAACACTACTAAAATGTAAATACAGAGAGCATACGCATCTCCCTGAATTCACCTTCCTGACAGCAAAATAATATGTGCAAATCTCATACAAACCACAGAGCAGAATGCGGTTTTAGTCAGCGCAGCGGGTGAGACTACGCAACGCCTATAACTCAGTTTTAATAGTACCATATAGCAAGTGGTTGTTCTGCTGGGTATGAAACAGCTTCTGTGGCTGAACCGTTGCTGCCGTAGATTGGCGGGCATGGCGCTAAATGTTGCGCATTGCAGTAACGACAGTTTTATAATATTTTCAAATAAAATTATTAGCATACGAAGTTTAACAGTGTATCACCACAAACTACGATTTGTTGTATTCTTGTGACACGAGGGCGTCGTGAAAAATAATTCCTCCGATTTTTTGTGAAAACTCTTAAGATTTTTTAAACAAAACTAACTTTATTTACATTCTTCATGTTTATTCTCCATGTCTTCATATTTAGTTATGAACATAGTCACCTAGGTGACGAACAGGTTTCTCCCAACGCCAGACCAGTTTGTTGATAGCGTCACTGAAAAATGTTTTTTGACAGAGACACAACTTCACGTAGCTGCATGCACCATTCCATAACTATAAACCTGAAATACTCGAAAGTGTTCTTTAACTTTTGGAAGCAGATGAAAGTTGGATGGGGACATGTAGGGATTGTATGAAGGACGTCAGATGACAGTGACCCCTAGACGACGAATTGCGCAGCCCTCATGTGTGGTCTGGTATTGTTATGGTTCAAATGTGTGTGAAATGTTATCGGACTTAACTGCTAAGGTCATCAGTCCCTAAGCTTACACGCTACTTAACCTCAATTATCCTAAGGACAAACACACACACCCATGCCCGAGGGAGGACTCGAACCTCCGCCGGGACCAGCCGCACAGTCCATGAGTGCAGCGCCTGAGACCGCTCGGCTAATCCCGCGCGGCTTATTGTTATGGTGAAGGACAGGATGCTTCATGTGTGGACGTTAACTCTTCTGCGGTTAGAAACTGGGTTAGAGCACGCTGTTTCTTAGGTGCCGACATAGTTGCGTTACACACCTCCATGTTACACGCTATAATTTGGAGTCCCCTAGTGGCAGACGGTTGCAACTTTCGTCATCGAGGTGGGGAAAGTAGACCAAGTAATACACATGACATTTAATACCTCAACAGATATTGAGAACAGAATACAAAAAATCAAAGGCTTATATATTTCAGCACGCCCTCTTATGTTAACGCACAGATATTCCTACAAGGCGTTTTCATTCGCCGAAAAAACCAGCAATTGCGTAGAATGAGGAAAGTTTACGCGTTGCGAGTGGGTTAAAACATACTCCTTGCGTTATCATGATCACTTTTCTCGTTCATATGAAATTAGAAATGCTTATATATGTTAAAAATGAACATTAGACACACCAACTCTAGAGTTCAAAGTTTCGGTAATTTTAATCTAAGAAAAAAAACCCTAGAAGTAAATGGGAAAAATGCGCACCAAAAATACTGGACGCTACCAAAGAGAGCATGACAATGGTAAATAAGAACTACAAGTAGCGAGGGAGATTATAATGAGTGAAATTTCCCTGATAAATTAAGAGGCTAATTTAAGTCTAGTCTTATCTATGCATGTTTTATTATTTTGGAGGCTGTTGTCTACAGATATAAGCTTAAAATTAATATACCAGCCCCCCCCCCCCCCGTCCTTTTATGGGTTTTGAAGTAGACAAACTGGGATGATTCCGAAGAACTTTTCATGGTGTTCAGGAACTGTGGAAGTCGTGGAACATTGCAGTTGTTTGTATAGATAATATTATGGTACGACACTCAAATATTTCAGAAGACTAGGTTACAATAACTAGCCTGAGAGAAGAGAAAATTAGTCTCAGACGTGAGATATGGTTCAAACAGGAGCAAATGAGTATCTTCTTTGATAATCTTTCGATGATAATGTAGAAAGATACCTTTGAATCTCATATGATATTTGACGTGGGTGAGTGATAGATCACAATTGTTCCTAACAAAACTTTGAAAATGATTGCAACATGTGGCAAAACGCACACTGGGAAAAATGCAGTTTAGGAAATACCAGTCCTGATCTGTATCTTAGACCTTTACAAAACTCTGAAAAAACATAAATAGTCCATTGATTCGTCTGATTCGAGTATGACTGCTGTCCTTTATTCCAGGGATCACAGCAGTCTTGTTCTTAACATTCCCCCGCCCAGCAGCCACACAATGTGACCACTGGATCACTGCTTTTTCAAGTCACTGAACGACGCTTATTCGTAAGAAAGTGAGCAGTGGCTCTGTCATCACCCTGGCCAAATAATTATGCAACATTTATTGCTAGATTGTTTTGAGCTGCTTATCAAACGTCTACCATGAAGATGAAGTTGAGAAAGGAGTTCAATGTATCTGATATTTTTTCTCACTAGATCGTCGCATGTTCGCCGAGAAAGATTTCCTGCCTTCGAGTGTTACAGACCCGTGTGACGGTTTTTAATGACCCATCCACAGTTGAAGCATCAAAAAAAATATCCAGAGCCAAAGTTCACGCGCATCTACAAATGAACCACGACCAGGACCAAGGACGTCCCTTTTCCCAAAAGAAATAATTCCTTTACAAAGAAGAAGGGATCAACAAAGGAACACATGAACAGTATCTGCGACCCGGTACAAAAAGCTACTACAATTGAAATTATGAAAACAAGAAACAAAGCCGGTCGCGGTGGTCTAGCGGTTCTAGGCGCTCAGTCCGGAACCGCGCGACTGCTACGGTCGCAGGTTCGAATCCTGCCTCGGGCATGGATGTGTGTGATGTCCTTAGGTTAGTTAGGTTTAAGTAGTTCTAAGTTCTAGGGGACTGATGACCACAGATGTTAAGTCCCATAGTGCTCAGAGCCATTTGAACCAAGAAACAAAGAACCCTGTTATGAAGTTTTGGATGCTTCATTTTAGATCCCTGTTAAATAGCATTTCCTGTTATTGGAATACTTTTGCAGTTTCTTCCTGCGTTTCACTCTTATTAACAAACCTCAGAACTGTCCAGTAAATCGAATTTTGTGTTAACAGTAGCCCACTTTTGTATGCTGGGACACAAGATACAATGCATAATCGTAGTTAAACAAAGAGAAGTAAATGTTGTTCTCATTTTAATAATAGTGCACTAATGTTCCTCACTAGAAACGCACATTTTCCCCAAGGCCAGGTACGACTGCGCATTTGCATCAAGCCTATTTTTTTTTCTAAATACTGTATGTGCGCATTACAGTTTAAAGTTTACATTTGCGTTTGGGCGCTGTTATACAATAGCCACAATTCAGACGTAATGCCAGTTGCAATATATTATTCAATTTCGTAGAGTTTCCTTAAGTATATTGCTAATTAAATTTAAATCCGTGATGTTGCCCAACATTCCTCAGGACACAGTAGGTGTCAGAGCGATAACATCAGTACGTTTGGTGACCAATAAATACAGTTTTTCAATAGTTTTCAGTTTGATTTTGTAATAACTTGTGCTTTGTTTCCTCAATTCCATCCCCTCCCACAAAACAAAAGAGTTGCCCCACTCCCCCTCTTTTCCAGCTCACATATTGAGTACCCTCCTGATCAGACTGTATGTTTTGGCGCAAGAGTTGAAACATGCCATAAAAAAAATTTCTGTAAATATTTGCACCGGCGTTGTTAGAGACTTTCAGTGCGACGAAACATGTAATTTGTAGACGGTGAAGCTCCTCCTCCGTTCAGGGCTAATGCTTTCCGGTTTCCATGCACAACTTTCATCACAGATGGATACAAAGAAGTAGACCAGATCCCCAGCCTCCACGCTCTCCAAAAGTACGCCCAACAGATTTTTTTTTTGGGGGGGGGGGGGGGGATTTGAAAGCTTTTGTGCATGATGCACAAAGTTTTCGTGCCCTTACTGTGGAAGGTTGCCAAACCAAAGAGATTAATTGATGACAGATTGCTACATGAGGAGGAGGAGGTTAGTGTTTAACGTCCCGTCGACAACGAGGTCATTAGAGACGGAGCGCAAGCTCGGGTTAGGGGAGGATGGGGAAGGAAATCGGCCGTGCCCTTTCAAAGGAACGATCCCGGCATTTGTCTGAAACGATTTAGGGAAATCACGGAAAACCTAAATCAGGAATGCGAGTCCAGTGTGTGCTACATGAGTCGGGTGCAACTAGAATTACTGCTGTCCGACATTTGAATAGCGTGTATTTTTCGATCCGATTGATAGTACTTGAAATATCACACTCAAAATCCGTGAAAAGTAGGAATTTTATTTCACGGAATAAACACACACAACACAAATTAGCTCCGGATAATGAACAGACTAGGAGGCGTCATACCTCAAAGTATAACATACCTGAATGATAAGAATTAGCTCGTAACGAGGGAAACTCCGTAAGTAAGTACACATTGCAATGAATAAAATACGGAAGGCAAAAGTCAGAGAATAAACTGTCCCGTTGCATACAGCGTCGCTGGCTGGCAGGTAATTAAAACTGACAACCGCGACAACACACACACAACAGACGACGACAATCAGACGCTATTGAATTTTAAAGCTTTTGTGTGTGGAATTCCAGTACACCATGCACAGTGTTTTCGTGCCCGTATTGTGGAAGGCTATAAAACTATAGCCGGCCGTTGTGGCTGAGCGGTTCTAGGCGCTTTAGTCCGGATCCGTGTTGCTGCTACGGTCTCAGGTTCGAATCCTGCCTCGGGCATGGATGTTGTGTGCTGTCCTTAGGTTAGTTAGGTTTAAGTAGTTCTAAGTCTAGGGGACTGATGACTTCAGATGTTAAGTCCCATAGTGCTCAGAGCCATTTGCAAAACTATAGGTATTAATTGTGATGGCAGTTTGATGCACGTGTCAGTGCTAACACAGGGCGCGTTGCTCGTGTTAGAAAGAGCTACAGCTTGAGTTCTAGTAGGTTCTGCTCCTATGTTTCCCAAGATTCGTGTAATGTGAAGCGTTACAGTAAAACATTTGGGATAAATGTCGTCTTTCACTAGTGTGTCCTGACAGTTCGGCCGTTCCTTTTGGTTACACTTTGTGCTGCTAAATGCTGAACATTTGCAGGTTTATAATTGACCCCCGTTCCTGTTTCCATTAAGAATGTCTCTATAGAAGACCAAACTGCCAATGAAAAACTTATTACAACTCCATTTGAAAACATTTTTACTGAGAAACTTCCTGGAATATTAATAGCTGATAGCTGGACCGAGACTCGAACTCGGGACCTTTGCCTTTCGAGGGCAAGTGCTCTATCAACTGAGCAACCCAAGAACGACTCAGGACCCGTCCTCGCAGCTTTACTTCCGCCAGTCCTGATTTCGAGTCTCAGTACGGCACACAGTTTTATGTGCCAGGAAGTTTAATATCACCGCACACTCCGCTGCAGAGTGAAGATTTCATTCTGGAAACATTGTTACTGTCTGTCAGGCATTTTATTTCAATGAATAGAATGTCAAAAAGTTTTCCAGTTGTGTATTTCACTACGTTGTGTGAAAAAGCTGGATTCACTGAAGGTAGTGCAGGCAATCTGTTCTTCTAGTATTTTATTTACAAATATCTGATTTACTGTTAAAATCAAATGGATTTGTCGACAGCAAATGTCGACACTGAAGAGAGATACTTCAATGCTGTAATAAACGTTTTGCAACTGTTTGAACAAACGTCTTTAAGATGTATGCGTGTATGTTCCCATTACCGTATTTTGTCTGATGCATACTTTTTGTCCGATTGGAGTCGTCCCAAAATATAAATGCAAAATATTTTGAATTGCTGATTTCTATGTTCTGCCGCGCGGGATTAGCCGGGCGGTCTCGGGCGCTGCAGTCATGGACTGTGCGGCTGGTCCCGGCAGAGGTTCGAGTCCTCCCTCGAGCATGGATGTGTGTGTTTATCCTTACGATAGTTTAGGTTAAGTAGTGTGTAAGCTTAGGGACTGATGACCGTAGCAGTTAAGTCCTATAAGCTTTCACACACTTTTTTTTCTACGTTCTTGAAGTTGCCAATTATTCTTATGACAAAAGTGCCTAGTATTATTATTCTTGAGGAATCAAGTTAGCCAAGATCGCTAGCAATTCATTTTATCACAACGTCCAGTTTCGACAGATCTGCGCTGTTATTCTCGGATCTTGTAACATTATTAGTTGTACATGCTTGTTACAATACTGAACGTCACATAGTGATGTTGCGTAAAATAAAACATAGCTGGGAACATCAGCATGACACAAAAAATAACACACTACTAAAATATACAACATGTTGTGCTGATGTCCCAGCACACGCTAATCACAGATCTTTGACAATATTATACTAGCTACCTCGCCATTGTGGCTTCAAGCGATTAGTGTATGCTTGGACAATAGCGCTGCACGTTGTATGTTTTAATTGTGTATTATTTTATTTTTGACATGCTGATTTTCCCTGTCGTGTTTTATTTGACACAACATCACTATGCAACTTTCAGTACTGTAACAAGCGAGTACAACTATTAATGTTACTAGATCCGATGATGGCAGCGTAGATCTTTCGAAACTGGCTATTGTAATAAAAAGAATAGGTAGCGATCTAGGGTGACATGATTCTTCAAGAATAATATAATTTTCAGGTCGCCTTCAAACTGACGCAATGTCAAACCTGTATAAAAATACCTAGGGCTAACCTGGTACGGGATTTGCGAGTGTACTACACACGGTGAAGATTTTGTCCTTTCTATCCAGTTTATTATTTCTTGTTACTACAGTACATAAATGTAACTAAGGTCCTGTGTTTCTGGCAAAAGAAAGCTGGATGGGCTTTAAGTCTAAGGTAGTCTTTTTGTGCAAAATAAATAGTAAATACCTAGTAATTAGTAAATAACTAACAACTAAACAGCAAATAACTATCACGAAAAACACAATTTATATATCTATTAATGTTTATTTGGTCGACTGAACAGCAATACTTATGGTACCTCCATCATCTGCGAAAAGACTCACTGCGCCCGCCTGATACAAATAAAATCGTATTTCAGTAATACAGAGCAGGGTCAGTACTGAGTACATGCTTGAACGCCGTGGAGGAGATTTAGTGAAACATGGGAAACTGATTCAGTCTGGGCAAAGTAAGGTTTGAATTTGCATTGTAATGTACCACCACCGAGTGTAATTATAGAAATAAGGGTACCGTACTGACTTCAGTCACTTTCGTGGGTGAAACAGCGCTACCGGTGACCTCATAAGATTCTTCCTGTGCATACCTTCACAGTCCTCTAAAAATTACAACGAACATCACCCCTTCACGGATAGCAAGAAATGCTATTCCTGTTAATGACGAAACTCTGCCAATGTCGGCGAGTGCGACTCAGGTGCGATCACATGTGTAAGCAACACAACACGTGGTGTGCTGTGCGATGTCCTGCTATGTGTAGATACGAATCGATTCGCCTGAGCTTATAGTTAACTTGATATGGGGTGATATTCGTGCACAAGACACTTTCCGCCGCCTTGCGGCTAGCCCAGGAAAAAGCGTTCTCTCCCGTCAATTTGGCGTTTGTAATTGCATCGTTCTGCCATCTGGCGGTACATAGGCATACTACAGCTCACATTCTTTTCCAACTGTTTCTGGCGGGTGATTCAAAGAGCTCCGTGCAGGAATTTTCGTACGTGTGTGTGTGTGTGTGTGTGTGTGTGTGTGTGTGTGTGTGTGTGTGTGTGTGTATGTGTGTAGAGGGCAGAAAGTGCAAGTGGGAATTGAGAGATTGTCGTGTGTTGAAACATGATCAAAAGGTATCTGCATCTATATCTTTATAAATTTACTTCATGATTAACTTCCACATGTCAAGCTCTGGTGGTGGTTCCTAAGTGAAGTGGAATTGGCACTTTTGGGTCCTCAGTTTTTCTTTGCTTCAGATGAGCCTGGTTCAGCCTGTCAGGGTATGTGAATTAAAAAAAAAGCACTATTAAGCATTGAAAAATCCTCACAAGTGCTTTGAAGAGCTTCTGCATAATATCAAGATGCTTTCTGGTGCACAACGTGTGGTGTCAACATTGAAATAAAGATAATGACAGCTGAAGGCATCACAGAATCTTTCAAAAAATTCATCGCAGCTGTAGACACTATCACATTGAAAATTATAAACTGTTAATGCTACCAGTATGTTCAGAAACTGTTTAATCCATATTTAGATCAAATCACAGAGGTCAGTTGGCAGAGGCAGTGCAGCCTTCTTGTTATCTCAATCCCCTTCTCTCTCTTCTCTCCCTCTGATTTTTACCTGTAGGACAAATTGGTGGGTCAGGTGTACTCAAAATAATCTTCACACACTGGAGGAACTACTACAGAACACTGAAAACGCTGTTGCTCCCGTCCTTCAGGCAGAGCATCTACACATGTATCACAGTTCGTTAATTCGAGCACAGTGCTGCATCAGTGTCACAGATGGCCATTTGTAGCATGTTCTGTGAAGTCCATTAACAAGGGTGAATCCCCCATCAGTCTTATTGTTAATACTTTCTGGGCCAGTTTTATTTTGCACCCCTGTACATTACATGTATATTAGGAGGACAAACAGCTACTTTGGAGAGAGAGAGAGAGAGGGGGGGGGATAGTCCACATATTCAGATATGTTCTAAAAGAAGTGGATAACAGGTATTATTAACATTGTATTAAAATATTGGGAGTTTTCAGGTTCCTGCCTGATGTTCACTGGCAACCTGTACTGGACTTTTGCTCCAGAATATAAAACTTCTTTCTGAAACCCAGAGAGAGATGCTTAGTGTACCTGAAAATTATGTTTGCTTGCAGTATTGTGGATGTGAATCACTGAGCTCAATCTCAATCAATCTTATTACTAACACAAAGATCATATCAACATATCAGAGCCAGTTACAAGAATGGAAACAGAACTGAGTCAGACAATTACAACACTATATCACTATCAACCATTATATAGTCACAGAATTTTATGGCATGTTCTGAGTTCGAACACAATAGCAGTGATGAGAAAATCTTTGGTTTACAGTCAGGTGGTTGTCTTAGGATTTTTTTAGGAAAGTAACAGTCTAATACCAAAAATTATTAAAATAAAATATGTTTAATATAACACTGTTTTAAAACAGCCCAAAAATGTATAAACTAATGTCTCCTAGCCCCACACAAATTCCTAACGAGATGCTGATAATCCCAAAAATTTTTGTTTGTGAATTTTAAATAACTATGACAATACTTGTGAAAAATAAAACAAAAAACATGGAGCGCAAGCAACTTATTATGTGTTAATAAAAATGACTTACAAGCACCAGAAGTAGAGATCAATGGTCATACACTGGATGAGGCTCCATGAGTGAAGTTCTTGGGTATAGAGTTGCCACCAGCCAGTGGATAAGTTAGCTGAAAAGTTGAGTTCTGCCTGATTAGCAATCAGAAATCTCTCTTATTGTGTTGACATGCAGACAAGGTATCCAGCATGCTTTCAATTCTGCCCCGTGGCATGATCTTGTGGGGCATTGCACCTGAAATGAAAAGCTGTTTATTCTACAGAAGCACACAATACGAATACCGAGTTAAGTTGATAACCAAACATCATCCAGAACCCTCTACGAGGACCCTAATGATTTTTGTGTTGGTCATAAGACTGGATAGAGAATTAACTCAGTGATTCATATCCACAATACTAGAAGCAGAAGTAACTTTCATGTACACTATGCATCTCTCTCTGGGGTTCAGAAAGGTGTTTTACATTCTGGGGCAAAAGTAGATTACAGGTTGCCAGTGGACATCAGGCAGAAACCCAAAAATTCCCAAATATTTAAATACAATGTTAAATAAAACCTTGTTATCCACTTCTTTTACATACAACATATCTGAATATGTGGACTCTCTCTCTCTCTCTCTCTCTCTCTCTCTCTCTCTCTCTCTCTCCAAAGTAGCTGTTTTTTCTCCTAATATAAATGTACAGGGTGAGCAAAATAAAACTAGACCAGAAAGTATTAACAATAAGACTGATGGGGGATTCACCCTTGTTAATGGACTTCACAGAACATGCTACAAATGGCCATCTGTGACACTGATGCAGCACTGTGCTCGAATTAACAAACTGTGATACATGTGTAGATGCTCTGCCTGAAGGACGGGAGCAACAGCGTTTTCAGTGTTCTGTAGTAGTTCCTCCAGTGTATGAGGATTATTTTGAGTACACCTGATTCTACAATTTTTCCTACAGGTAAAAATCAGAGGGGGAGAGAGCAGGGGATTGAGGTGACAAGATGGCTGGACTGACCTGTGTGAGTTGATCTAAATATGGATTAAACAGTTTCTGATCACTTAGGAACCACCACCAGAACTCAACGTGTGATTTAATCAGGAAGTACATTTATAAAAAAATAGGTGTAGGTACCTTTTGATCATGTTTCAACACATGTTTACAATTTCCTCTCAATTGCCACTTGCATAGATAAACAGGGCATTTTGTAGGACTTTGTTCCAGGCTTTCTGTCACTCAAGCAATGTTTTCATGTGTTCTAACTCTTTGCAGATAGTTACAGTTTTTATTTGCTACAGAGCCCATATCATGCCATCTTGCCACTAAGTTTTGCACTGCAGACTTACTTCCAGTCTTAAACTTTTGCTCAAACAGTTCCACACATGTTTTCCACAACATTCAAAAATGAACGAGCACTGTTTATGCAGGTTATGCAACACTTTGTGCTGCATTCAACTGATCACTAAACATTCATTTGCCACATACCTACTCAAACATAATGAAACAGTGAAGTGCTCAGGACACAGCGTGTGGGAGATGTGCGTGCACAGATATGTGATAGCACCTGATTTCTGAATTGAAATCATGGTTTCCAGACTTTCTGTGATGGTCACTTCTCGTGGTCATTAACAAGAGTCAATTCTAGGTCAGTTTTATTTTGCCCTCACTGTATACAGTAATATAGAAGCAATTACCATAATTATGTGTCAGTAGATCAGCACTAGACATAATTTGTTGCTAATGTATTTTACAGAAGTAGCTGGCAGTGGTTGTTCCTGCCTGTTAAAGTATAACTTGGCTTCCTCCGCATATATGAACAGTATGATGTAATTGATGGAAGACAATGTGTGAATGAGTGAATGAATGAATGTCATACTGATCATCTTCCAGAGAACTTCTTATTCACATGAAACAACAATGACATCTAAAACACATGGATGTAGATTATTATGGTTTTTACTTTCTAAAAAGTGTTGAAGCAATCTTTGTTTTTAACCCACATACATGATATTCCTATGGTTTTAAAGGATGGTTCAAAATCTGTAACGTTGGTGGATGACACAAGCATACTAATCAAGGGTACAAACTCAGCCTTACAACACACATATTGATGAAAATCCTAAGAATGTTTCACAGGAAACGATTAAAGTCTTAACCTCACAAAGACATACATTATGCAATTCAGACAATAAAAACTGATCTGCTGGCATCAAAGTAGAGATCAATGGTCATACACAAAATGAAACACACTGTTCTTGGGTGTCCAGATGAGTAACAAGTTAAAATGAAGAAGAAAAAAAATCGATAAACAAATCAAGAAACTCAATACGATGTATTTTTCCTTTAGAAGTATCTATCTATGTGTTGAGATGGTGGCTTATGTTGCACTTTTCAATGACTGTTGTTTTATGCAATAATCTTCTAGTGCAGTGCACCCAAAGTAACTATTCATTCAGCAGAAGCAGGCAGTACAAATATAGAAATAGTAAATAATCACATTTCTTTCAGGGACCTGTTTAAGGGTCTTGGAATTATTTTGCTCACTTCCCAGTACATTTGTGCCTTACAAAAACAGTTTTTGTGGCTGACCATAACAATCATTTTCAGCAGAACTGTGGCTTGCATAGTGAACAAGACATAAAAAATAACATAGGCTTTGTCTCCATTTCTATGTTTCAGAGTGGGGGTATATTCAACAAGCTCCCATCTAACAAGAAGCAAGAAAGTGGGATCCTCACCAATTCAAAAGAAAATTAAAAGCATAAACATAGCAACAATTTCTAAAAATTATTTGAATATCTTGATTTAAGGATTGAAAAGCTCTATTAGCTACCTGACAAATAGCAATGTTCACTGTTAAATTGCATTACAAGTAGTAACACACTTGAAACCAACTACTTCCATTGATATACAACAGTGTATTCATATAAAATATATTAAGCCAGTAGCACAAGATAAACAGCGTTAATTTCAAACAAGTGAGGAAGCACCAGGTATTTTTTTTAAAGCAGCCATTTTATTTCTGATATATTAGGTCTAATTTAGTTAGCTTAAACAAAAATTGCATTAAGCAGCACATCAATAGTTTATTAATGCAGCATACATATTAAATTTGGAAGTGCTGTGCCTTTTGTTAACATATACAGTCACTTGTTTCACGTATCTGAAAGTTATTCTACTCTATGACGTCTTTAAAATGTAATGACTGACTGAATGAAGAAAATGTAACAACATTATGAAAATGATAGTTGCTACTCACCATATAGCGGAGATGCTGAGTCACAAATAGGCACAGCAAAAAGACTGTCACAAAATTACCTTTCGGTCGACAAGTCCTTGAAGAAAATAAAATACATGTGATATATAGCCAGATGAGGAATCTCTTCACATGCATGTCAACCACACCAGCAATGGTGAAACTTAGGGAAGTGTGATACAACCAATCATATAGATTTAGCATATTAATAATTCTTTGGGTCCGTTTAATTCCATTCCTCAAATATGTATGAGGAAGTCTTCCCATTATATGTGGATTAGTCGGATTACCTTGATAGTTCTCCTACTTTAGGTGACCTATATGTGTCTACGGATGATTGAATGAATGAATAACAACATTTCAACCTACTGCAAAGACACACTGCTAGCTCTAGATTGAGAGAAGTAACTCACATAATTAACGCTGTGCATAGATTAGCACTAATTCTAATTGATTGTTAGGATTCTTTACAAAATGGCCTGTAATGTCTTTTTCTACCTTTTAACAGCCTTGCCTCAGTGGTAAAACTAGTTCCTGTCAGATCTTCGAAGTTAAGTGCTGTCGATGTTGGCTATCACTTGGATGGTGCACCCTCTGGGTCTGCTGAGTGCTGATGGCGATTGAACTCAGCCCTTGTGAGGCCAATTGATTGAGAAGTAGTGGCCCCAGTCACAAAAACTGACAACAGCCAGGACAGTAGTGTGCTGATCACATGCACCTCCAAATCCGCATCTGGTGACACCTAAGGGCTGAGGGTGACATGGCAGCTGGCCTTCAAGGCCTGTTTGGATTGTGTTTGTTTTTGCTTTTTTTTTAATGTGAACTTGGCCCGTCCAGACCCCTCAAGATATCTTTCACAATCAGATTTATGAACATTATGTGTAAATCAATCGACAGAAATTTCTGAAGATAATAAAGTACTTGATTTCGGAGTCACAGCTGCAATCTGTCAAGTCATATATTATAACATAGCAAAGGGGTGTGGTCACTCATCGATACAGCAAATGGCACACTTTGGGTTTTGGCTACAATAAGGATTGATTATAACACACGTTTGTGACATATTCAGGAATACTGCTTATGTGCATGGGATCCAAATGTGGTTCAACTAACAATACAGACAATACAAAAAATGTTCCTCAATAATTTTTTCAGTCTATAGTGGCATGTGCAATGCTTTGAAATTTCCTGACAGATTAACACTCTGTGCCAGACTACAACTTGAATCTGGAACGTTGCCATTTCAGGGCAGTGCTCTTACCAACCTACCTGTCCAGGCACAACTTGCGGCCTGATCTTGCAGCCTCACTTCTGCCAGTAGCACTCTCACAAAATAACACTGGTATCTGTGCAGAAATGCATTTTCATCCTGAACACAGGCTGATTCCATTGTCTTATTCTGAACGGGTGGCCAGCTACATCAGTTAACTGCTGCCTGTTGACTTGCGCACTTTGAGTGTGCTTGTGTCTGTCTCTTTACTACATAGCATGGCACTGCAGTTGTAACTTACCAACCTGCTCTGTATTCCTCTGTCTAAGGAGCCTCATCGAATTCCTGATTTTACCTTCTTCTTATGGTTATTGACTATGATGAACTGCAATTAAATGATGTCCACAACACTGCAGAATTTCTTTTCACTTGTCTTCACATACATTATAATGCAGTTTAGGTCAATGATCAGCTTTGTAAACTAATTGAGCCTCTATATCTCAGCACAGGCCAGTAAGCTAAACAAACTCAAAGAAGTTTCAAATATTTCACAAATGTCAATAATCAACAAAATAACTGCACATGTTGGAGACCCACTAGGAACTTTACCAAACACACACAGAGTAACTATACACTTTAACTGTTGAAATATGACACACATTTTGATGAATTAATTAACATAGTGATTTTGTTGGCTGATTAACAACTGCAGATTGACTTAGAGGAACTGAGGCTTTATATGTGGCACCTATTTATAGACATGTGTATTACAGGAACAACAAATAAATAAAATACTAAGCTATTCCATTTTAGATATTAACATTAAAGAAAGATAAATTAAAATGGACAAAGATTCAATAAGCAGAGAAGTAAGTAGTTTAACTAAGAGCTGCATAACTGTCAAATGCCAAAATTATTGGTATTATTCTTTGGGAGAGCAGTTTTGTCATAGGAATTCCCTTAGTTTGCCAAAGTTTCAAATGGTTCAAATGGCTCTGAGCACTATGGGACTTAACATCTATGGTCATCAGTCCCCTAGAACTACTTAAACCTAACTAAACTAAGGACATCACACAACACCCAGTCATCACGAGACGGAGAAAATCCCTGACCCCACCGGGGAATCGAACCCGGGCGTGGGAAGCAAGAACGCTACCGCACGACCACGAGCTGCGGACGCCAAAGTTTCAAGAAAGTGAAATTTTGTCATTGGATTAAGTAACAAACTAACAGGTTGTTTAAGCAAAAGTAAATATTTTTGGAAATAGACAGGTGGGGGCTACAAAACAATGGCACTAGATTTTGGAAATAATTACATTTTAAGATTGGAACTGTCTGGAACACGAAAATTTTAAATATGAATAACTTTTGAAACAATGAATTTGCAGGAAAAGTAAGATGTTTGCCTGAAACAGGAGAATGACTTCTTTCAAATACGCTATTTCAATCTAGAAATAAACAAATTTTAGCAAAACTGCATTTTTACATTCAGATGGTTTTGCAAGTATAATAAATTATCAATATTTTTTAAATAAAATGTTTCCTTAGGAACTAAATATACTATTATCATTTAGCAATTTGTAAATGATACAGTGAATGATGAAGTTTAATGGAATACTGCTTAATAAGAAGTAAATTATTTGATAAAGCTATCATACATGAACTATTAATGAAAAGAAATTAGAAAAGGAAAAAATAATGTTGCCATCAGGAGTGGCATAAGAAAACATAAGCTTATTCCACTTTACTCTGTCACACAGACTTTACATCCCATAGTTGCCAGTAAATTCCTTCATAATCAAGCACATATGGTTACATGCATATTCATCTGAAATTTTGTCAGAAGAGGAAAATGAGGATGCAAAAGTCTGATTGAAGTCTGTACTTGCAGGAACCACTAGCTGTTCCAATTGCACAATAAAGAGAATAAAAAATGGAGGTGGAAAACGTAGATACAGGTACTTCCCAAGGCTTTGCTACTCTGTAAAGATGCACAAGAAGGTGAACAAAATTTTATTTTTACGTAATACTGCCAAATAGGTTGCCAAGGGATTGATACATAACTTCCACTTGGCACATATTCCTTATTTTACATTGTCAGTATAGTACTAAGCAACATTGTTCACCATGCAATATTTTTACTCCAGAGCACTGTCTTTGAAAGAAAGGCAGGATCCTCGGTTCTAGGTCCAGCACACAGTTTTAATCTACCCAAAAGTTTCAATGACACTGCTGTCCTCGTAGCATAGAAATTCAGGGACATCTTGATCACCAATACTTCAAATAACGCAATGCATTTAACAAAAATAAGATTATATAATTGCAAGAGGAAACTAGGTCTCCATTTGTATAATACTGTTACAGAAACTGTGAAAGTAAGATCAGGATAATAAAAGCTTGCAGAGAAGCTCATAAATAGTCAGTTCATATGTGACTGGAATTGGAAGAAACCTTAATAAATGACACAACAAAGAGAGAAGATTTGTGCAGTAAGGATTAAAGAAAGCTCCCATAAGATAAGTATAAAAGCTCATGAGAGAATTGAAATCAAGTTCATCACCATTTTTTTCTGTCAACACAATTATCACTGTTACCAACAAACATAATGTTTATGCAACAGCTATATGTTGTTATTTGGATAATATGTATTTAGCAGTATTGAGCCAAATGTCAGTTACACTGAATCATGATTAATTCTTGTTATTTAAAAAGACACCAAGCTACAAATGTAGAGTTATGAGGTTCAATCACCTTTTAGCACCAGTGTTCTTTTTGTCATATAATAACCCTCTCAACTCCTGGCAAAATTAATTTATACATAAAATATTAAGTTTCGTTATTGTTCCACTCCCATGGTGGAATCTGTTACTGTATCAGAAAACACTGAAGAATGTAGGTGTAACTTTGGATGAGCACCTCAAATGGCTAGAAAATACTGTCGCCAAGTGTAAGGTTTCCACTTACCTTTATGCCCTCCAATTGGTACAGGACATAATTCCACAGAGTGTGAAATGTAAACTTCTACAGTAACTCATTGTGCCACACTTCCGCTGCTGTGGTGTCAGCAACTTGGGGTGCAGCTGTTATCATTGCTGCTTCTAGACTGTGGGACCCCAAGTTTGATTCTTGATCAGGTCAGGGATTTTCTGTACTCAGGACAGGTTGTGTATGCATTCCTCATCATTCATCTCATCTTGATCAAATGCACTGAAGTGGCATCTAATAGAAAGACTTGCACATGGCATGTAATAGAGGGGCTTGCACCTGGCGGCTAATCAACCCCAAATGGGGTCTCCCAGCCATTAATGCCACACGATCATTTCATTTCACTACCGCTGCATAATCCAACATGGCACTAGTAGTGAAAACTCCACATGGTTGGAATTTATTATGAATACTTGTGTACATCACTTCTTTAATATCTACATATTTAACCATCACAGTGCTTCGTATACCCATTAATGGTCATAGCCAGATGTGTTATGTGATTACCATTTGCTGTATCTATTTCATTGACTCTTCAGTATACATGCACCCCAGCACCTTGGAATTGGCATTAGGACCCATCACCTCACCACAGTCACAACACAAAGTCTCACTTATCTAATATCCTTGCTATGCCCGTCTATAAAAGAAAAACATTTTCAGGTCCTTTCCCATTGCAGGTCTTCCTATGGAACAAGCTACCCTGCACTCTGCATTACAGTATGATGCCCTGTTGCTTTTAAGAAAAAGCTGATGCATTTCCTTTGCTCTTACTCATAACTTTTCCCTCGAGCATTAATGTACATGTTGATTTCTCTCTGTAAAATGAGAACAAGTAGGATAATGCTACCTTTATCTGTTACACAGTCTTCAAGCACCATATGCCCAGTAAAGTTCTTCATAATCAGACATTTATGGTTATATGCAGTTCCTCTTCAATTTTATCTGAAGATGAAGATGAGGAAGCAAAAGCCTCATTAAAAACAGTAATTACTGGAACTGCTAGCTACTCTAATCTATGGCAAAGGATTTAGAAGGAGGTTGAAACATAGCAACAAGTACTTTCAAATGCTATACTACTAAAGAAAAATATGAAAGAAGGAGAACAAAGTTTTATTTTTAGGCAATATTACCAAACAGGCTGTTGAGGGACTAATACGTAATTTCCACATGACACACATTCTTTATTTTACTTTGTCAGTGTAAGCGATGTTACTCACTACATAACATTTTTTTACTCCTTTTTTATGAGATTTCATTGTGGCAGCATGTGGTTGGATTTGTTTTGCTTTGATTGAAGTGTTTTGCTTTGATTGAAGTGTTGTTTCTGAGACTACTTCTTTTTCAGTACTCTAGTGAGGAACAGTTCACTTTGAACATCTATATTTGTAGAATTATTATTAGTCATAAAGACATAACCCGTTCATACAACTGTTCAAAGACTTGCTAGCTGTAGCTCACAAATTATGCTGGATATGTGAAGAAAAGTCTCACTTCTTCTTCCTCTGATGCTTCTCTCTCCTTTCATTTCTGAGTCAGTCAAACCACTTTTGTTCATCTCTTTCATTCCTTGGTTTATACTGTGTTTCTCCCTCCACCATCTCTCATTCACACCTATCACTGCCATGCTACACAGTATAAACCTGTCTACCTGTAATTTATCTTCAATATTCCTCTTTTCACAAACACAAATCGTATTTTTTCTGTTGTAGCTATTACTGTTTTCGTTATTTATGTCATATTTACTGTATTTCTAAGTATTGTATATTGTACCAGGTATAAGACTTAAAAATGTCATAATTAAAGTACAAAGCCTATGTAGTTAGCAATAAGAGATGGTCATCTGATCCTAACTGTACCAAGCTAAATAAGTTAAACAAACTGTGGGTCTTACCATAACTGTTAGGATTTTGTAGTTCATGCTCATATTTAATGTACCCATGTACTTTTATCATTGCATTTTATTTATTTATTCTTATTCATCCAAGAATCAATTCATAATAATACATTGTTACTGAGCACACCTGTAGTTTCAACTGGGGGCTTCAACAAAAGTTACAAATTATTACTGCTTTTTTAAGAAATTTTAGTATGCTCTGGAATAGGGGTTTAAGTTTGACAACAATGAGGTCACCAGAGAACAAAATAGATTAGTATTCCAAAAAGTAAGTACACAGTGACTTCGTTATTCAGTACATCAATGTTGTCTTTGGATAAATGTGGTCTAGAAGAAGTAAAAATACACAATACAAATATAACATAATTTAAAAAAAACTTGTTGAATAATGACAATAATGACAGACTGCACATATAGAATGGATCAAAGATCTTTTACAAACCTTATATTGTGTGCGTGTGTGTGATTTTTCATCACACTAAAATGTAGCAAAAACAGATCTTTATTAACATATGATCAAAACTACTTTTATTTTCCAAGTGTGAATCTCATTACAAATGTTTAAAATGTCCTCCATTTGCTCTTAAACATGCATTTCCACAGCACTTGTGGGAAGATGGAAATCCTCATCATAAATTTTAGGCTGGAAACTGGCAGCACTAGGTTTGAGGTGGTGACATTCAGGCAAGTTCACAAGATTTCTCAATTTGTCTCAAATATGCTCTGTACAAGTACTTTCCCCAAAACATTCTTCCAAACATGCTCTAGGACATTGTAATGAATTTGTATTACAGGAACATTGGATCAACAGCAGATTAAGATACCTATCTTGATTGTCAAAATTTGTGATGCTACTGATATGTTTTATCTTAAAATACATATTGGGCATTCAAAAAGGGAGCCTGTTGTTGTGACAGTGCCAAGACATTTACAGTGCCGCCACGACAGTACGCGCAAACGGCGATAGAGGCGCTCCGCAACTCGATTGAGCGCGAGAGCGCCACCTAGCTACGAACAGCGCCGGCCGCACGTCACGGCATGGCAGTCGAATAAGAGATACTGAGTTGTTATCATGTAACCAGCTATTGTTTCTAAGTGAGTGTGTTTGAATATCCACGCAATTATTGGTGATTAAAGGTTATAACACTTTTTGGCGACGAGGTCGGATAATTTCACTGCGTTGTGGATTTGTGTGTTCGTGACGGGGCAGACATGGAACAGCTTATGCAAGCGCTCATCGAACAACAAACACAGCTGACGGCTGCTATTCAGGCGTTGTCGACGTCACTTACTCATCGTCTGTCTTCCTCTTCTCCGCCTCCATTCCCTCCTTACGACGAGGCTGCTGAAGACTGGGAGGATTATGAGAAGCGTTTGCGGCAACACTTCTCGGTTTTCGGCGTTGTCGACGCTCCTATGTGTAAGTCGTTATTTCTATCTTGGATTTCCCCATGGATCTATCAGCTGCTATCTCAGTTAGCCCCTCTGTGGGAACCTGCCTCTCTGTCCTTCCAAGAAATGTGTGACTTATTGTCTAACTATTACCAAAAAAACACCCACATCGTTGCCGCCCGCGTGGCGTTCTACCGGTGTCGTAAACAGCCCCATCAATCTTACCGGGCTTGGGCGGCGGAACTACACGGTCTGAGTAGGAAATGTCAGTTTGTCACGGACACTCATCATGAGTCTTATGCTGATTCAATGGTTAGGGATGCTACTCTACGGCTTGCTCCTGATAAAGAAGTTCGGCAATGTGCCCTACAACTGCCAAACCCGTCGTTGTCGGAAGTTCTAAGCATCGCTCAATCCTTTGAAGTGTCTCACGCTGCTGGCGCGCAAATAGACACGTGGTGTGATGTAGGCGCTGTACAGTCAACTTTCGACACAGACAATTTGCCTGTTTCACAGGAGAACGAAGATGTGGCGGCGGTTCACTCGCGTAAACAATGTCGCGTTGCGCCACAACGCTCGCAGCGAAAACAGCAACCACAGAAGCAGGTTCGTTCCGCACTTCCTTCTTATCCACGTTGTTTCGTACAGCATGACAGGGCCGCATGTCCAAAACGTTGGGCCACGTGTAATTCCTGTAGGAAAAAAGGCCACATTGCTTCTGTGTGTCAGTCCCCTAAAGTTCCTGTCGACGAGGACGAGGCATCGGACATGGATGTTAACTGTGTGCTTTCTCAAACAAATAAGTTGTTTGTTACTGTTCGTGTTCTGGATAAAGACATTCGCATGCAAGTGGACACTGGCTCTGCAGTAACTCTCATTAATTCTCGCACGTATTTGGAATTGGGCTCCCCTCCCTTGTCTCCAGTTACGCGAAATCTGAGAATTTACAATAAACAGAAAATTCCTATCATTGGCCAGTTTGATGCTTCCACTGCCTACAAGTCTGTTGTTAGTCCCCTCACGTTTTATGTGGTGGATCATGCGGGCACTGAAAACCTGTTCGGTTATGATGCTTTCCAGTTGTTCGGGTTCTCCATTGATGATGATGCGCACCTCATATCTGAGGATATTCCGTATCAACAGCTGGATGGATTGTGTTCTGAATTTTCGTCCGTGTTCTCTGCTGGTCTGGGTCATGCCAAGGATTTTGAAGCCCACCTTACTCTTAAACCTACAGCTCGCCCTAAGTTTTTCCGGGCACGCCCTATTCCGGTGGCGTTGCGTGCACCTGTCTAGGCTTAGATAGACAGGTTAACAGCTTCAGGGATTCTCCTTCCTGTTACCTCCAGCGAATGGGCATCGCCCATCGTGGTGGTTTCTAAACCAAATGGGAGTCTGCGATTGTGTGGTGATTTTAAAGCCACTGTCAACGCTCAGAGCCTCATTGACACTTATCCTCTTCCACGTCCTGAGGAGTTATTTACCAAGTTCGCTGGGGGCCAGTTCTTTTCCAAACTTGACTTATCAGAGGCATACCATCAGTTGCCGTTGGATGCTTCTTCCAAGGAATTTGTCGTCATCAACACTCCTTGCGGGTTGTATCAGTACCAGCGCTTACCATTTGGCGTCGCTAGTGCGCCGGCCATTTTTCAGCAGTTTTTGGAACAGCTCACAGCTTCCATTCCCGGCTGCATAAACTATCTGTATGACATTGTTGTCACAGAGGCCTCCACTGAGGAGCACCTTCGCAATTTGCATTCCCTGTTTCGGGTTTTGCATTCGGCTGGGTTGAGGTGCAATCTGGAGAAGTCACAGTTCTTCCAACCCTCCATTGTGTACCTTGGTTTCCACTTGTCCCGTGAGGGTATACGTCCTCTACATCAGCACGTTGTGGCCATTAACGCTCTACACCGTCCGTCTACGGTCAAAGAACTTCAGGCACTTTTAGGCAAGATTGCTTATTATCACAAATTCATTCCATCCATGGCAGCGGTAGCTCATCCTCTGCATCAGCTGTTATACAAAAATGTCCCTTTCTGTTGGTCCGACGAGTGTGAGCAGGCTTTTGTCCGCCTGAAGGCTCATTTGCAGTCGGCGCCTTGTCTTGCCACATTCCATCCGGGTCAGCACTTGGTTCTGGCGACTGACGCGCCACAGTATGGCCTAGGGGCTGTTCTCGCCCATCGGTATGAGGATGGGTCGGAACGACCCATCGCCTATGCTTCCAAGACCCTCAACGATGCCCAACGGCGTTACTCTCAAATCGAAAAGGAGGCGCTCGCTATCATTTATGCTCTAAAAAAGTTCAGCGTTTTTTTATATGGTTCTAAGTTTCACCTCATCACCGACCACAAGCCGCTGGTCTCTCTGTCCAGCCCGTCGGCGTCGCTTCCGGATAAGGCAGCTCACCGCCTGCAACGTTGGGCCTTATACTTGTCTCGTTTTCACTATGAGATTCACTATCCCCCCACAGCCCAGCATGCCAACGCTGACGCATTGTCGCGATTGCCGATAGGCCCCGACCCAGTTTTCGATCATGATGAACTACTCTGTTTCCACATTGATGAGGAAGAACGTCGTGCGGTCGAGGGTTTTCCAGTTACAGGTTCGCAGGTCGCGTCGGCTACTGCGCTGGACCCGGTCCTGCGTCAGGTGATTAGTTTTGTTCAACGGGGTTGGCCGGACAGGACCAAGGGCCGGGCATCGGATCCCCTTCGCAACTACCATGCCTTGCGCCTTCGTCTGTCTGTTCGTGATGGTGGTGCTCTTCTGGCCATGGATGGCGCATCTCCACGGGTCATGGTGCCAGCCTCTCTTCGCAAAGATGTTCTCAAACTGTTGCATGAAGGCCATTTTGGTATTTCTCGGACTAATTCCCTGGCCCGTAGGCATGTTTATTGGCCCAGTATTGATTCGGACATCGCCCACATGGTTGCTGCGTGTGGTCAGTGTGCTCCACAACTGGCTGCACCTCGTACAATGCCCTCTCCATGGCGTGATCCGGCGCAGCCATGGGAACGGGTGCATGCTTACTTTGCCGGCCCCTTCCTCGGTACTTATTAGCTACTGTTGATTGACGCCTTCTCAAAGTTTCCGTTTGTTGTTCGATGTCAGTCGCCCACCACTGCGGCGATGACGCTGGCTTTGTCCAAAATCTTTGCGCTACAAGGTCTTCCATCCACGATCGTCACGGACAATGGCCCTCAGTTCTCTTCGCAGGCCTTCTGTGAGTTTTGTACTGGACAAGGGATTCATCATGTTCCAGCACTGCCCTTCCATCCACAATCGAATGGGGAGGTTTGCGCCTTGTCCGCACTTTCAAAAGCCAGATGAAAAAATTCCTTAGCGATTTTTCCACAGATGACGCTCTTGCTGCAATTTCAGAGTTCTTATCGCTTCACGCCTCTGGGTGATCGCAGCCCTGCTGAACTCTTGCATGGCTGCCAACTGCGCACTACTGCACCTGCTTCACCCTGTCAGGCCTTGTGCTGTGTCCCCTAGTGCGGGAAAATACTCGGTGGGCGCCAACGTGTGGGCACGAGGGTATGGATCTCGCCGTAAATGGATTCCAGGGGTGGTCAAAGCTCTTCCCGGCCGCCGGCTTTGTGAAATACGTACGGACGACGGCATGGTTGTTCGCCATTACGACCAGATGTGCCCACGAGTGGTGGCCACGCCGGTGCCACCGCCCCATCCTTTGCCTCGACCAGCCCAAGACGCCAGTCCTGTCACTGCTGCCGATCTACCATACGTGTTGCTGCAGCCGACGTCGCTACCGCTCCTGAGTACGCCGGAACCGGCCACAGTCACGACGCCGCCTTCTCCGGGACCCATCTCGCTGGAGCACACCCCCAGGTCCACGACACCTATGGATGCTGCTCCGGAGTTTTCACCCATCATCTCGTCCAGGAGGCACGTTCCACGCACGAGCTTCCGTCCTGGACATTTTTGACCATACTCTCGTGTCTCTCTGCGGGATCTTCTCGGGGCCTTACAAGAGGCCATGGATGTCTCCGCACTGTCCGTGTCTCCAAGGAAGTGAGTGTTTTTTTTTTTCAAGGGGGGAAAAGTGTTGTGACAGTGCCACGACATTTACAGTGCTGCCACGACAGTACGCGCAAACGGTGATAGAGGCGCTCCGCAACTCGGCTGAGCGCGGGAGCGCCACCTAGCTACGAACGGCGCCGGCCGCACGTCATGGCACGGCAGTCGAATAAGAGATACTGAGTTGTTATCATATAACCAGCTATTGTTTCTAAGTGAGTGTGTTTGAATATCCACGCAATTATTGGTGATTAAAGGTTATAAAACCTGTGGAATCAGTATACTGTATGGGAACATTTATTTTCATTTCATTTTTTTCTATGCTCTCTGCAATATTCTGGAACTCCATATCTATTTTTGATTTTAAAGAAGTTATTTATCCTCTAAATTCCACTTGTTTCATTTGATCATAACTGGTATATACAGGGTGACTCATGAAGATAGGCAAATATTTTAATATGTCATTCTACAAGTATAACTAAAGAAAGAAGTTCATATAAACATAGGTCTGCAAATGTTTAGTTACAGAGTTACGGCTAATAAAAGATTTTGCCTGAAATTTAGCAACTTTGGTAACGTCAAGCCATCACAAAACTGTACAAGGTTAAAGTAAAGCAAGGTTTCTATTTGTTTTGTTGTTATTGGTCTGGTGAATCTAATAAAACATGTCCCACACATGTATCTGCAGTAGTTTTCCAGAACACCCAGAGAAACAGAGATTACTGCACAAGTAAATTTGTTTACTTTCCATTAAGAATGTAAAAACGTTTATGTCATTGTTGGCAACCATTAGTGAGTTGTTTCAGTCATTTCCTAACCTTCAAACGAGTTAGTTTTGAGTGTTGTTCAGTGAAAGAACATAATAACAGTGTATTTAAGTGAAACCACATAGTAACTGTTGTAGTTTGTAGATTATTTATGAAATAGGGATGCCTTTCAAATTTACAACAGAGGAATATGCTGATCTGGTGTTTATTTATGGCAAATGTGATGGTAATGCTACAGATGCAGTTAAAGAATATTGTGTATGTTATCCAACTCAGAGGATTTCAAATGCACAAACCATTAGCAGAGTATTTTGAATGTTACGGGCAGACACCTTCTCTACTTAGCGTTCATAATCAGTACGAGCACACTATACATGAAGACGATGATGAGGATATTATGGATGCTGTTCAACATAGCCTGCGTACCAGTACATGATGTATCTCTCAATGATTAGGCATTTCACAATCTAATAAGTGAAGTTGCTAAATTTCAGGCAAAATCTTTTATTAGCCATAGCTCCGTAACTAAACATTTCCAGACCTATGTTTATATTAACTTTTTTCTTTAGTTTTACTTGCAGCATAACGTATTAAAACATTTGCATATCTTTGTGAATCACCCTATATTTTGCATTATACAATGTTTGCTTACAAAATTTTCTAATAATATTTATTTTGCATCAAATTAATAATTTTCATAAACATTAATCACAAGGAAGAACATGCAACATATTTGTTATTTCAGCGACATGACATACTTAGTGAACTCCATTTCAAAATTATGTTCAATAATATATAATCAATTTACTTCTATAAATTTTGCTTACCTCAAGAGTCATGTTTTCTTGGTAACTGTTCACTCGGGTGTGTATGCATAAAAATATGTTACAAAACTATTTTGACTAGCTACTGGTTCTGGAATAGCCTAAAAAGTCCAAGCTGTAATATATTATTGAGCTTCACACCAAAAGTCAGGCAGTCTTCACTTAGTTTCCACGGAAGACATTCTTTGTACAGATCTTAGGGAGGTGGGTAGTATGTTTGGTCTGGGCTCTGTGAATTGTGTGTTCATCATGTACACCAGTTTCATTAAAACTTGTGACTTTTAATTGAAAATGTATATGAAACATAATACAGTCTTGTCAGTTTGCAGATATTGCTTATAGTAAAAATGTGGAAGACTCTCTTTACCAAAGTACTTAAAGCTGAGGCATGAAGTTTATTCTTTGCAATGTGTGAAGTGGTAATAAACCAGAATGTCTTAAAAACGTGAGTAAGTATTGTGGGAATTTCATTACTCCTCACTTTTATCGTTAGAGACTATCAAATCAGGTGGATTGCTATGTATAGGCATATCTGATGTGGATGGAGAAATAACAATTTAAATGCATTGCCACACAAATGGTCATTTACTGCAATAATATGTTTCTACTACAGGGAGGCTAAGCAATAAATTAATCTACAGGAATGCTGCCAATGATGTCAGTGGGACATTATACAAAATGCAGAGAGAAAGACATGTTCATAATGTTCCAACTACTATGTCTGAGCTACCTAAATCTCATCACTAATGCAGCCGAAATTTAGCATACACAAAACTTCATTCTATCAGGATAGGGAACAAAACTCATACACTGCGTGGGACATGTACCCACAACTTGAGTCTGTGCACAGAAAACAAGAAGTACAATACTTTGCTCCCAGCATTATTAGATGGAAGTAACATGAGATTTACATTTTTACAAATAAAATGGTACAATATTCTGATCATAGCATCACTAAATGATGGATGCATTTTTCAGTTCACATGAAGGGATGCTGACACAAGGAACATTATTTCACATATATGTAGGTAGGCAATTTTCAGAGAGTTACATACGTACCTTATGAGCTTGTTTGTGTGCACAAGGCACCATTTAATGGCCCTTGGAGGTTCGCCGAACTGTCATCTTTTCTCACATTATTGCTGCCAGTAATCAAGGTGCAGTGCCCAGTGTCACGCCCAGAATAACTGTCTGTTTAAGGGGCTGCACATTCCCAGACATATTTAAAACAGGTAGGCCTAAGGGTTCTCATTGATAATGTGAGTAGCTTGCAATGCTCATGCCATGTAATCACACAAGGCTGACTTACTGGTAAGTGGTCTTCTGAATACTCGTACACCTGTCTGGAAGCACTGTGCAGCAAGCCATTAAGTTCTGTCACAGCACGATTACACTGTGCACAAACCACTCAGTAACAGCATCCGATGTGTCACTTGCTTGGTGTCTACACGGAAGTGTTGTAGTCATGAGGTCGAATTTTCTGGCCACACCGTCTGCCTGGAAAAATCCACAAATCCACCTACTGCAAAGAGGTGGCCAGGGAGAGGATTCATGCCACACTAGGGTGCTCACTACACACGAATGATTTGGCGCGTGTCCACACATCTTCTGATATAGTATTGTGCCATCTGACTGAGAAAATAGTGGTACGGCCCCAGGTCCCAGACACTAACCTCTGAATCGGTGATGCTGGTGAGGGTGGAGGGGTGAGGGGGGTCCGCACAAGCATGCCGTTTGGTGACAGCTTGACCTCAACTGCTGGAAGTGCGCAGAGGCTGGGGAGGCTGTGAGTATACGTGGGCTTCAGCCAGGCATTGGTGACTGTGCTTGTGGTTCCGTGGGCACAGAGAGGGGGTCTTTTCCCTGCATTTGAGGACAATGTGAGGTCCTGAGTACTGTGGATGGAGCTTTGGCCAGCAGGCATCCATGCAGAGAATGACATGCAAACATGTCTGCAGGTTGCGATGGATGAACAATCTGCACTCACCACGGCTCTGTGGAGACATCAAGCGTAAGCAGGCCATGCGGTCATGCAGCTCCTGCGTGAAAGCAGGAATGCAGGCAGCGGTGTGGAGGGGTTTTGGTTGATGAGGGAGGGGTTTTGGTGGATGAAATTGCCTGGCACAGTGGGTGGCTGCCCGTAGAGTATCTCTGCAACAGATTCCCCCCAACGTCACTTGCAGACCTAGGAGAACCAGTGGCTGGGCAGCAGACTGCAAGACATCTGTCAAGTGAGAATTGCTTTTACAGTCCTGTGAAACTGCTCCAGCATGCTGTTGGAAGCTGGGTGGTCATACTGTTGGAAGTTGGGTGGTAGTGAAGTGAACTAAGGTGTCAAAGGCTCAGCAAGTGTTTTGAAAAGGCAGGGCATAAGTTGTCACCCTCGATCCAAAGTTATGAGGTGGAGGCAACCAAAACATGAAACCCAAGTGTCAATGAAACCATTAGCAATGATGTTCACTGAGATGTCTGTGATTGGCATGGCTCCTGGCCAGTGAGTGAACCTGTCGATTATGATGAATATTGGTAGCTGTTGGAAAATGGAAAGGGGCTCACCATGCATTGTGTATGTGTGAGAAACAATGTTCCACTGGAGGGGAGGCAGCAACTGGAGCATGCACATGATAGCCTACCTTGATGCACTGACACAGGATACATACACAGGTCCAGTAACTACTACTGAATCCTGTGTCAAAAGAAGCACTTCTGCGTGAGGGCCACAGATGTCAAGTTATGACAGGTTGTGGAAGTGGTCATAGGTAGGTTTGTGGAAATGAGGGGGTTGTTTGGATGGATATGGTCTGACAAGCTGTCTGGATGGTCAGGATCTGTAAGGAAGTGGCACCAGATGTGGAGGTTGGTGCCAGGAACTCTGTGGGTTGGAGAACTAGACCACTGTTCGTGTCATTTTTCAAATTGTGTAAGTCAGAATGAGAGGATTAGGCAGAAGCCATGACCCTGTAGTCTAGGGAGGAGGTATGGGTGCAGGAGGACCTAAGGCAGTCAGTGATGAACTTTTTGACACCTGCCACATCCCAGATGTTTATCGTGAGTTGAGTCACGTACTCTTGTTGGTGAAACTGTCTGGGGCATATCTGTGCACCTTCCTTCTGATACAAACCTATCATAAGAGGGCAGAGGTTGGCAAAGGCAGTGAAGGGCGTCTTTCAACAGAGGGTCAGAACTATCTGACTGCCTAATAAAGCAAGAAGAGCTCGTGATCATATGCATCCCATTTTTGCTGTCGCTCAGACAGGTTCGCTGAAAAGAAGGCCAACGGCTGCCAGCAGTCCCCAATGCGTTGCTGAAGGTCAGCGCCTAAGGCAGACTCGCTGGCGTCAGTGACGACTGTGAGCAGGGCAGTAGGCTGGGGTGGGCACAGACAGACAGGTTGTGCCTCATGTGCTAGAAACTATCTGTCATTTAGACAGTCAAATGCAGGAGCATGTTTCATTTTGTGTGGTCGCCTTGGAGTGTGGCAGTGAGGGGCACATGTACACTTGCAGCATTTCTTAGGTGGCACCTGAAAAAATTCACTGTGCTGAGGAACTAGCAGAATTCCTTGAAGATTATGGGGTGTGAGAAGTCAGTTATTGCCTGAATCTTCTTCGAAAGTGGTCAGGAACTTGTGGTGGATATAGTGTGTCCCAGAAATTCGATGTCTGGAGCATCGAAAATGCACTTCTTCAGGTTAATTATAACCCCTACCTTCTGGAGGTGGAAGAATACCTCCTGGAGGTGTCAGTGGTGTTCTGTAAAGTCGCAAGAGTAGATGCGGATATCAGTAAAGTATTGCAGTAACATGAAAAGACATACACTTAACTGAGAAAGAACTTTTGGCTGTACACTGGGCGTTTAGCAAGTTTAAAAATTATCTACTAGGTCATAAAGTCATCATCTGTGCTTACCACAAAGCATTATGATATTTTCTGGTGTGTAAGCGGTGCCATTGGGCCTTGGTTTTACAGCAGTTGAATTATGAAATCTGGAGCACCGACAATGCAGTCACTGATGCTTTGTCTAGGCTACCCTTAGGGAGTGAATTAACTAACAACTTTGGAGAAGGAGAGAAAGAGTTTAAAATTATGTACTCGAAAGGTGTGAAAGAGGAAAAAGAGATCTTGAAAATTTGCAGAGACATCTGCAGGTATCAAAATTATGGTCAAAATTGGAAATTATTTAAGAGCATGTTGAGTAAGAAAGGAAGAGAAAAGGTGTAACAATATTATAAGGTAAACAAGGGTATTTTATTCAGGAGACATAAGACTGACTCAAATGATTGGAAGCTATGTCAGCTAGAACAATGTATTGATACTTTAATTACTTATACACAGGAGAATTTTGGTCATTTTAGATCAACCAAATGCATACGAAAGATTCAGGAAAACATCTAGTTTTATAACATAGGGAGAAGAGACAAGAAGATTGCCAGCCGTGACAGATGTCAAAGAGTGATAGTAAGTAACCAAACAAGTGGAGTCCAAATGAAAAACATACTGCCTAATAGTAACCTAGATCTTGTGTCTGGGGATGTTTATGGACCTTTCCCTAAGTTTAAGAATGGATTTTGTTTTGTTTTTGTGGTGGTTGTATTTTCAAAGTTCATAAAGCTGTTTCCTCTTAAGAAAGCTACCAATAGGCAAATCATTACTATGTTAGAAAACACATGTTTTCATCTGGTGGGTATTCCTAAAACAATTTTATATGGCAATGGTTCTCAGTTTACTTCACAAGCTTGGAAAGATTTTGTTGATCACACAAAAATAAGGCATATTCTAACCTTGGTGTACCATCCTTTGAGTAACCTTGCAGAACGATATATGAGAGAGACTGGAAGACAGAACATATTGCAGTAAAAATCATACCAGTTGGATAGATTATGTCACTGATTTTGAGGGTATTATGAACAGCTTACAACATTCTTCAACAGTTTTCTCACCATTTGAAATCATGTATATAGCAGACCAACTCACTTTATTTCTAAGATCGTTGAGTTTCCACCATGTAAAATTCTGTCATCATAAGAGAGGGAAGAATGAAAAACAGGAGGAATGCAGAAAAAGGGAGATCATATGCCGTGCGATGTGAGGAAGGTATGTTTTAGCATTTGATGTGAATGCTAGACAGGAAGTTACCTATTTGTTGGAGCATGTGATGAGAACTCTAGGGAGGAAACTGAGAGATTGTGCACCCTTCTCTAGCACTACCGTTCCTCAACAGAAGTAATTGATACCAAAAATATTTTTTCACATTTTGGATAGGTTAATATTATCTCAGCTGTTTTTCTAGAAGAATTTCACATGATTTTGTACACATTGTATTATATTTCAGTCTAACATCTGTAAAAAGACATTACTTTATTTTCTTTATTACAATCGATATGTACTAGCTCTGAATGTACAGTTGAAATTCTTTTTTTAGAAACATTTAAAATTATGACATGTTTGGAACACAAAATTTCTATTACTAATTGTGCAATGTGGGTGGATCCACTCCCCATGGCTGAACCCTGGTGGTCCAGTTGACTGACAAGAGATCATAGATGCTGGGAAATGTACTCTAGCATCTGTCAACTACATCAGTGTTGTGACAGATTGGTAAATTGTTAGTCAAGACTGCCAAAGACAATATTATTCCACATAAATGTATGTTTTCTCAAGTGGGGGGATTAATTTCCCAATACATTATGTAACTTTAAATCAGTATTTTTTTATTAATTGTAAATGAATCTTCTAGGCCTCTATGTATGTAGGTTAGTTTGCATGAACAATTAGCAAATAGTGTGGAAGACATTTACTACTATAGACAGTATAACAAGATGTATACATGTCTCATTTCATACACTGATTTTGGTCCTCAAGTTACTCGATTATTGCATCATTCAAAGGTAGTTATGACTCTGTTTACTTGTATTTATCCTGAGTACTGCAATATTGTATTTTACTGAAACTGGAGTTGTGGGCAAACTCATCCTTAACTCCGTTTTGGGCACCCCTGGTCATCACAACTGTGTGTGTGCACTCAAGGAGAGTGTGCAAATATTGATTGAGGCTAGATATTCATATAATTACTCTTTACATATGATTGTACTTATCAATATGATTGTGAACTTTATTCATTTTGTTGTTTTTGCTGGTCTGTGCACGGTGTGGTTTGGATTCATGGGTCTGTCCCCACATCATAAACTTAGGCCCTAATATTTTTTCATTATTTTGTTCTTTCATGAGTCAACATATCCTTAAAAACTCTGGTTTATGTGGCTGATTTTGTGTTATATCCCTACTCATGATGGAGTATATTCTTATGGTCTGTACCCATCATCGTAAGTTTTTCTTGTCAGATCACTCATCGTACATTTAGGCTCTGATTTTTTTTCTCTTCTCTTTTTGCAATTTGTAATTCTAGTAATTTATCTTGCACTGCATTTATTTCTGTAGTTTTGACTTTGTATCAATTGTGTTGTGACAAAATGGTCCAGTTTTAGCTTCAAAGCACTTGGAGAAGTTGAATCTGTTTCAAGTGTTGTATCACATTCAGTATTAGCAGAGTTAATCCGTTTGCTGAACCGATTTCCATAAAATTTACATTGTTTAACACCAAACTTCTTAATTCTTCCCATTGCTTTCAAGTGGAATAAGCAGCTCACACACACAATAAGAAACTCATGCACACAATTACTTAGCTAAAAAATATATTTGTGCCAAAACAACAGCAAACTAAGACTAAAATCTCTGTATAAACAAAAGATAAGCAACTGTAATGCACTCACAGGTTAGCCAACTTAAGGGGCTAAAAAGTCATAAAAACGAAACAAATGAGAGCAGAATTTTATTTTTAACAGAGTTGACTGTGTGCCATGGGGACGTCCTGGTGCGTGCAGCCACTTATAAATTTATCTAATTTTGGTACTTTCTGTGGTCCAGTTTCCTGGAAGTAAACTTTTTCTTGTTCAGAAAACTAAAGAGATTTTTTAAGACAAAAATTAAAAAATCAATTTTTTGACAGTTACGAGGTGGATTCCAAAATTTTTGGGACTGGTGCTGCCATCTAGAAAGTAGGAGTAGTAGATCTTTGCACTGCTAGGTGACAAGAGCTGCATATCTAATGAGTCAGTGTGCGGAGTGGAATTCAGCTGGGAGGACATGTTGCATGTCCACAGTGATTTCTGTAATACTCTGTGTTTGTTGTGTGGCGATTTTACAATGGGCGAAGTGTGCACGGACCTTTGTGACATCACATCTAATGATCCAACCTTCTTGTCATGGGTTATTACCAGCGATGAGAGCTGGATTTATGGTTATGACCTAGATACAAAGCAACAATTGTCCCAGTGGATGAGAGTGGGCTCTCCAGGACCCAAAAAAGCGAGATAGGTGAAGAGCAAAGTGAAGAGCATGAACATCGTTTTCTTTGATACCAAGGGAATTGTGCACAAAGAATTCATCCCACCCAACCAAACAGTGAATTCCGCATACTACTGTGACGTTTTGTGATGGCTCCGTGTAAAAGTGCGGCAATGACGGCCCGAACTTTGGTGTCAAGGGAACTGGCTGCTGCATCACGACAACACATCCTGTCACATGTCCTTGCTCACCAGGACCTTTCTGGCAAAAAACAACAAGGCGGCTGTATCCCACCCACCGTACTCACCAGATTTGGCACCTTGCGACTTTGCGCTATTCCCAAACTGAAACTCAAGTCGAAAGACCATCGGTTCAAGACTCTAGAGAGGGTTCAAGAAGCATCGCTGGTGATGATAAACATCCTCAAAGAACAGGACTTCCAGAAAACGTTTGACCAGTGGCAGAAGAGCTGGGACCGGTGTGTACGTGCGGATGGGAACTACTTCGATGGTGATGGTGACCATTAGTCCAAAGATAAGGTTTTCAATAGATGGCAGCACCAGTCCTGAAAATTTTGGATAGCACCTCGTATTCTCGTACAGGTTTCCATATGAACCAGTTTGCAGGGCACAAGCTGTGAATATTCTTCAGCCCCGTACGAATCAATCCTACAGAGATGGGGTGGTTAAAATCAGGCAAATAACACTGAAGCACACAAGCAGTTATTATTTCCCACTCTCCATCTGTAAATGGACTGGGAAGAAACCTTGAGATGTGCTATGATAAAAAGTACCCTCTGCTGCAGACATTATATAGATTCACAGAGTGCAGATGAACATAATCTACATCTGGAAGTCTGCATGGAGATTTGAGGACCATTCGACCTGAATGCAAGTCTGATGTTTTCACCACCATGCCTCCTCACCCAGTGGATGAGTTGAATTTCTCTTATGTTCACTGTTGATGTTCTCACTTCTAACTTTTATACGTGGTGGTTCAAAAAGAGCATCTGTTTTGATGTATCAAAGTAAGAAGTTTCTTTTTAAAAAATGTTCACCTAACCTTCCCATTTCATGTATAAAAATGTGACACATATGACCTTATCTGCTGCACAGTACACTGTCGCATAAGAAATCTGTCCATGAAATTCAGTGTGAGTTCATGACAAGTTTCCACATCCATTTCACTGACAACTCATTAAATTTCCTCCTTCAAGTTATGGATGCTTCAAGGTTTATTGGCATATGCCATTGACTTACGATGACCCCAGAGAAAACAGTCACAAGGAGTTAAGTCACATGACCTTGGTGGCCACTGGTGATGAGCACTTTGCGAAATGAAGCAATCTGGGAACCGCTTGTGAAGCAACTCAATTGTTTCACAGGAAGTATGGCAGGTGGCATCATCCTGCTGAAAGCACAACTCTTTAATATCCACGCCATCCAAATGAGGCCACAAAAAACTCCCTTATCATTTTATGGTCTCGGTCTCCATTAACTGTCACAGCTTGTCTTGCCTCATCTTAAAAAAAATAAGGCCCAATGACACCCTCTGACCGAAAGCTGCACCAAACTGTCACTCGTTGTGGATGCATTTCCCTTTCTTGAATCATGCAAGGGTTTTCTGGCAGTTCCACTAATTCACAAAAACATTTAAGTCGAAATGTGCTTAATCACTGAAGATGATTTTGTTTGCGAAGGTCTCACCGTCCTGTTGTCCTCTCAGAACTCAGTCAACAAACTGTCACCTCTTCTGGTGACCCATCACTTTCAGTTGCTGCATCAACTGAATTTTAGAGGTGTGGTAATGGAGATCGCACCACAGAGTTCTCCATATTGAAGAACAGCCTAAGTCAAATTGCTGGGAATAATGACAAATTGATTTCATTGGGCTAACAGCCACACTGTCATGAACCAGTGCATTATTTTGCTCACTTTAGCCAGAACAACACCACCAAGTAATTTTAAGATTTACTGTTGAACCAGTCTCAAAGAACTTTTTCAAAAGTCTGCAAACTTTTGATTCATTCAGTGCCTCATTATGCCCTAGAATCACATGAGGTCGCTTACAGTTGCTGCACAATGTTCTCTATTCCAATAAAATGTTTTCACAATTGGCACACATTGTGGACAAGTGAACTGGTCCATGTTTGGACACAGAATGCAAGAAATTCAAATTGAGTCAACAATCAGAACATTCTTGGGAACAAACACAAATCAAAACAATCTCACCAACCAACAAACAAAAATTTGTGAGGAATTTAAAAAATGGTGTTCTTTTTGAGCCACCCTTTACCTCACTAGTTTATTGGAGATAGTTATCATTTTTGTCTGAATATGTTCTCTCTCGCTCCTTTCAGTATCACTGCATGTTGACCATGACAGAGGATCACAGCCAAGCCTGTTGTTGAGCAGAAGTTGGCTGGCTGGTTGGTTGATTTGTGGGAGGAGACCACACAGTGAGGCCATCCCGGCATTTTCCTGAAGCCATTTAAGGAAATCATGGAACACATAAATCAGGATGGATCGATGCGGGTTTGAACCATCGTTCTCCAGAATACAACTCCAGAGTGCTAACCACTGTGCCACCTCAATCGGTCGAGAAGAAGTAACCCTATGTCTGTTCATGAACAAGACAGTGATATGACCCAAGCCATTAGTCAATAGCAACATATAAATTCTGGGGTCCACAGTAACCCTTCATTTGCTGTTATTCTATGAAGCTCGTTGCCGTGTGCTATACAATACACAGTATAACAATAAGACTTTACACTTTACATCACTTAACTACAGGTTTGACTGGGATCATTATTTGGAACAGTACATCAATAGTAATAGATGGCTGAATTACTCACTTTTCAATTTGTAATGGATATAACTTTTTGGATCCATTCATTTGCAAACTCAAGTGTTACATCTTATACAAGGTTGGCATCTGGATTACATTCTATAAAGAGTATTGCTTCGGTATATGATGCAATTCCAAACACCACACACTGGTTTTATTATGCATTCTTTTATATTTTTAAGACACATTCCCATGAACAGTTGGCAATGCTGTAACTGGTTCTGACAAGCTACTGGTCATCTTCAGACAAAACCAAGAATCATTGTATAACCTATAAAACCTAACAAGTAACTATCTACATAACAGTGAAAAAGAATAAAATCATACCTAAAGTAGTTTTCACTGCGTTGTCAACAATACTAAAGCTAACGGTACGTAGAGGTTGAGGTTTTGTAGGCACTGTCAAATCCTCTTTTTGTCTACTGATACACATCTGTATTCATGAGAGGAATATTTATCAGACTTATCAGACTACATTCATTAGAAAAATGTGATATGGTTTCAAACAACTTTTAAAAACTTCAAACTTTTGATTTTAAAAAGGAAGCTCTTCAAAGTTTAGTATTTATGTTGAATCTTAGATAATAGGCATGGAATATTCATCGACCCAAACAAATTTCTAAGTTGCAAATGTCCGGAAAGGGATAGCATGCATTTAATAGATAAGGCACGATGACCTAAAATAAAATTCTATCAGTGGAAACTCCACCAGACAGTGTTGCTGCTTGCATCCCAAGTGATAGCTGCACTCCAGCCCGGGATGCTGGACGTGGCGGTTGCGTGTGCACGTGAGATGTGCTTTCATCACTCTCACTGCATGGTTTGAAGATAGATGAAATCAAGATGTGTTTATAGCTTTCACACCTAGTCCTTCCAGTATATTCTTCCAAGTTTTGGATAAAAATTGAAATCCATTACCAGTGATTATTTGTTTAGGTTTGAATACTGTATGCACATAATCTTGTCCCAGCTTACTAGCTATTACTTTCCCAGTCTATTTTCTCAATTGATTTATTATTACCAAAATATATTTAAAATGTTCTCTGATGGTTGGAAGTGGCCTGAACATGCCAGCTGCAGCTAATTTACCTGCTTCTTTTGGTAGAATACAATATGTTTTACCTTTAGTATTGGTCATAGGCATTTTCATTCTCTGACACTTTCCACAACTCTATAATACTCTCGTAATTCTCTTCATCATGTTATTAAAAATATGTGGGTTTTTTTTCAACTTTTTCAAACATCTTCTAGGTCCGCAATGACCACAGCTAATGTGAAAATATCATATAAACATATCTATGGCATGTTCAGGTAAGCCAACTTCAAATTTTCACATACTAAATTACTCTTATGGAACAATACCCCTTTTTCTACTAAGTAATATTCCCTTATTTTGGACTTTTTTTTCCTTACCAACGTTGGATCTTTTTCTTGTTCCTTACCATAGTCAAAGTTCGGTCTTTCTCTTATTCCACTGGTATTTTTTTTTCTTTCAAGAACTTAACTATATCTTGATACTCTACTCCTTTCATACAGAAACAGCAGTGTTCTCTAGAATCCAATCTGCTCTGTCCCCCTTGGATCATCTCTAATGGCAATCATGACAATGCATCCACTACTGAATTTTCTTTGCTGGATGTATAATGTATGTCAAATTGGTATTCCTGAGGAGTGAGGGCCCATCTGGTAAGTCTACCATGGTTCAATGTAAAGTTCTTAAAAAAGAATAGTGCCTTGTGGCCAATATACACATTTACTCTTCCACCCTCCTACTCGGTAACTGTGTGGTTATGTTTACATTTTATTAACATTCTGCTTGCGAAGCTAATTGTTTTTTGTTCCATACCATCTTCTGTCTTGATCATTTGGAACAATTGTGCTCAGATTCCAAAATCCAAACTGTCAGCTGATATGCAGAATTCCTTACCTAACCTTTGGTGGAACAGTATTCCTCCTACTCACAGAGCCTCCTTGAAACTATCAAACTCCTTGCTTATGGGAACCCCTTTATAGTTTCCAATTTAACAGGATTCAGACTACTACCTTTTACTGATATAATGTGCCCTAAAAATTGTAACTCACTTTTTCCGAACTCAGACTTAGCTAAATCAACCGTAACATCACTCTTTTGAAAAGCTCTTCCTACTTCCTCCAACATCTGATTTGTTCCCAGCAACTGCTGGCTGCAATTAGAATGTTGGTTTTCAGAAAGTAATTTTTCTCCAAATATGGAATCCAGTACTCGTATGAACACTGCCACTGATATATTTAAACTGAATGGCAGTACTTCGAACTGGTAACATCTGCCTTTACATACGAAAGTTGTAAACTGTATACGGTGTCCACCTAATTGTATCTGCCTCCCTTCGAAATCACTCACACACTATATTTAGATAATATTTATCTTGTATCTTCTCTTCAGCACTAACTGCATTAGCAAATTTAATATCGCTTTGAGTACCATTTTCCATCAGGGTCAAGCTGCCATTCCCTAAATTCGTAACAGCTATGTGGTTCACCCATAAATCAGTCCCTATTACCAGTCCAGTTCAAAGATCTGGGACCACCATGGCACTAACCTCCAATACTACTCCTTGTACTCTTACTTCCTATAATACTTGATTCTTTATCATTTTACTCTTGCCATATACAGCACCAATAGCTTTTAACTCCATGCAAAGGCAATATTAGTACCTCTTTTTTATTTACTTTTTGGTCATAAGGTTCTTCTGTTACAGTACACCGTTCACTACCCCTATCAATAACTGCAACTGCTCTAATACTGTTAATTTCCACATCTACCTATAGGTTGGTAATTACTTGTAATATCATCTTCTTCTATCAACCATTTTACTGCCACTAGTCCTTCAGTCATGTGAGTTTGCATTTGGACCCCACACAAACCTGTTTCAAGTTTTCTCTTTTGTAACCATCTCCTTCATGATTTCTTTATACCCTATCACCATTGTTTCACTCATTATATCCCTCATATTGTCTGCTACTGTAATTATTCGTTTGTTTCAACCCCCCCCTCCCTCCCTCCCCTCTTCCATGCCCTTTAAAACTATTACTGTGCCTCTCATTTTTGCTAGTATCATTATGTTTACCATTATGATCCCACCAATTTCCATTCTGTCTTGACTACCAATTCACACCTCTCCAACAGTTATTGGTTGTCTGTTCTCCAGATAAAGCATCTAACTAGTCTAATGCTTGCAAAATATCTTCAATTTTCTTTTTTGAAATTCCTATTAACTTTTCCTGTACACTCACTGGCAGTGTGACCAATACTAAAGCAATAAGGTCTTCACTAAATGGGTTATCTACGTATAAATTCTTTTCACAGAAACCCTGGAAGTAATCTTTGTAACTGTCATACTCACAGCCCAAGAAATTTTTTTCGTGAAAAATAAATTTCTTACTCTACATTGTATACTGTTAGATCAATATTCATCTAAGAATTTTTTTAATAAACTCCTCATACAATTGATAGGATTCTCAATAACCATGACAGAGCATCATGTTCCATTCTACTCGTGACACCTCTAATCTTTCTCTTGTCATCCCACTTCTCTAGTAACATACCTTAAAACTGTTTTACATACCTTTGGAGCTAGTCTCTCTTTTGCTGAAAAATTATGGAATGCATACACAGCTTTAAGAAGTGGTCCTCATAGCTACTGTTCCCATTATTATTATTTACTGCAATAAGCTTTCTTTGTTTCAAATTAAAATTTTCTTGTACTTTTTCAGCAAAGATCTCAGTGCCTCTGGCTGTGAAATCAGTGACCTCTTCCTGAATACCAGCTACACTGTCAAATATCTCTTTAGTATTAGTTTTTACAAAATTATGTACTGACTCTATTCTGTTAGACAATGGTGATCTAGTTTTATTGATTTTTTCTGCTTAACTTAGAGGCTGACATCACGTTTTCCGATCTCGTTTCTGACATTTTCATCTGAAGTTTTAATATTCTGTTTGAATTTTTTGATACATTTATCACAATTTTCTGCCTTGTTTTCTCCAGAAATCATTCAGTCTAACAAACCTTTAGTTACTGCTCTCTGTTCCTCTATTACACTCCCTATTCTCTCATTCACTTCTGAAAATCTTTTTTCAGTCTCCCTCATATGTTCTTTTAACATATCTGTGCTTCTTTTGTTAATTTCCTGAATTATCTTCATTAATTGCTGGTTAGTGTTCCTAAAAGTTTCTTCTGTCTTTATGTTTAACTGTTGGTTAGCATTCCCAACAGTTTCTTCCATTTTCTTGTTAGTTGCATTTATAGTTATGTTTTTCATCTATAGTTATGTTCCATTTTTGTATTTAACTGTTATTTGGTATTCCCTAGCAGTTTCTTCCATTTTCTTTATTAGAACTGCAAACATTTCATACATATTAAATTCTTTGTCCTTATTAGTATCATCTCCTGTGGTTATACAATCATTAACAGCTGCCCAAGTGTTTGCCTGAGTCACATTTTCTGCTGAGTCTACAGTCCTTAAAGGCATTTTCTGTTCCCAATTTCTTACTATATCACTCACTCTAATTGCTGGTCCTTTCTTGGACTTTGGTATTGGAAACATATCACCATCCTCTAATAAATCTACATTTTCTTGAGCAAGATTTTGCTCCATACTTTCATTTAGGTTACTCATTGTAACAGTTTGATTTACTCTGCCACCTCTAAGCAACATTGCATCTCCACTAATACAATTTTCTAACAGACTCAAAATGAATTTTAACTTAATGTAGCTATGTTTCACTACTCTACAGTCACAGTAATGCTCTGGTTCCCAGTTGTGCATCAAACTCTGGATGGACTGCGCTGTCTCCAGTGCGATCCCTGTGTGCTGCACTGTCTTTTGATGCGTGGCTGGCCTGCTACATCTGCAGCTACCATCTTCTTTCTTCTCCTCTCACGATGTCTTCTCAATGATCGTTACGAAATGTTCACAATCCCTGGATGCATTTTTATTTTCCACTACGCGGCCTTATTACAATTTGTGACACACTTTTTAACTCCTGAATTCCCAAAGTTTTAATGCTGCTATTCGCAAATCACACCCTTCTGTCACTTTTTTAAAATTTATTGTTCAATTTCTGCTTCATTTTCTGTTGCACTTGCTGTTGAAACTGCACTTCCTATTCTTAACAGTGTTTTGCAATACATAATTCCTTCTGTCACAAGTTATCCAAATTCAATTCAATTTTTTCACTCAAAGAATGTCAGGGGCCTTCACTATCACTTTCAAATGGTACCAAGTGTAACATCCCCCACCCCTCCCCCTTTTTTCTAGACCTCCAGAAGTGTCTCAGTATAGTTTGGGTGTCCATAGAAGATGGCATAAGATGTGTACATAAGATGTATACAGTATGACTGGCCGTGCTTTACCATCTGAGACTTACAGAGACTGAGGCAATCCGTCCTTGGATTATCTTAGTGAGTTATCACACAAGATATCTTCCTACCTGTTTTGCTGCAAAGCTCTCATAGTTGGTGTCCCTCAAAGAAGCAGTGTCAGTGCCATTGGGTTCGCTTACTTACTTACTCCATGGCACTAAGGTCCTCTGAGGACCTTGGCCTCCTCAATCACAATTTCCAATTGTCTCGGTCTTCAACACACCTGCACCACCTCCTCACTCCCACTGCTCTCAGGTCGGCTTCCACATCTTCCAGCCATCTCACATGCAGTCGTCCTCTCATTCTTCTACCTCCAGGATGTCCCATCATCATCTTCTTCAGGAGCCTTTCTTCTGTCATACACTGGGCATGTTCTAACCATCTTAGCCTTCCCATTTTGATTGAGGTTACCAAATCAGGTTCTTTGCACAAGGCCCTTATTTCTTCATTAGTCCTAATTCTCCATATCTCACCTTCTTTTGCAGGACCAAAAATCTTCCTCAGCACTTTCCTTTACCATATATTTAGCTTCTTCTCCAGAGCCTCCGTCAGTACCCGTGCCTCGCTGCCATACATAAGAACTGGTTTGATCACTGTTTTGTAGTGTGTCAGCTTTAGTTTCCTGCTTAGGTTCTTACTTTTGAGCCTGGTATACAGTGCTCTACACTGAGCCTGGTATACAGTACTCTATATGATCTGTCAGCAGCCTTAATTTGGTTTGTTATATCTGCCTCCACATTGTTTTCTGAGTTATTACTGATCCAAGAAAAATAAAGCTATCTACTCTTTCAAAGTCGTATCCTTCTAACTGTAGATCATCTGTGTTTCTTCTAACTCTCTCAGTTACTATATACTTAGATTTTGTCTCACTAATTTGTAAACTAACGTTCTTGGCAGTGGCTACAAACTCTTTGAAGGCTGATCTGAGCACCTCCGTACTTCTAGCACTTATTACATCATCTGCATAGGCTAAGATTTGCAGAAGTCTATTTAAATATTACCTACGGGGTTTGTGTTTATTGATCTTACAGCAGATTGAATAATACTGGGGATAATGGGTCTCCCTGTCTTAGGTCTTATTCCTTAGGGAATGATCTCGACAGACATGCCTGAACTTTAACCTGGCTTTTGCTGTTTTCCAGGGCCATCTTGGTTAATTTTATTAGCTTCTCTGGAAATTTGAATGTCTGCATTGTTTCCCACATTGCTGATCTTTTAACTTTGTCATAGGTCTGTTTAAAGTCTATAAAGAGATGTTATAATCTTGCATTATATTCGTAGGTCTTCTCCAGCATCATACGTACTGTAAAGATATGGTCAGCTGTAGACCTCCCAAATCTAAAACCTGCCTGGCATTCGCCTAGAATATTTTCTGCTCTTCTACTTACTCTCCTTGTTATAGCCGTAGAAAGGATTTTGTAGATGATATTAAGCAAAGATATTCCTCGGTAGTTCTTATGCTGCATGCATGATCCTTTCTTGTGTATAGGGCAGATGGTTGATAACGTCCAGTCCTCTGGCATTTTCTCTGTTTCCCATACCATTGTAATTATTATATGTATCCTCTGTACTAATATTTCACCTCTGTGTTTTATCATTTCTGCTGTTATCAGGTCATGTCCAGGAGCTTTGTTGTTCCCAAGTTGTTTTATAATTTCTCTTAGTTCTTCTATCGATGGTGGTTCTGTGTCCACTGCAACATCCTCTCCATCCACCTCTTGTTCTTCTTCAGTTTCTTCTCTAGCTACTTCATTTCTCTCTTCACTTACAATGTGTCTGTTTGACAGTAACGGTTCAAAATGTTGTGCCCATGTTTCTATTATTTTTTCCTTCCCTACTATCAAACTGCCTGCTGTCTCATCTTTCAGCATGTCCATCCTTTGCTGATATCCTCTCTTTATTTGGCCCATGCCATAAAAGAATTTCCTCCTCTGCTTATTTTTAAAGTTCTTCTGTATTTTATCCATCCTTTCCCTTTCCTCTACTCTCTTTTTAATCTGCACTAAATTCTTAGCTACCCTACTCTTCTCTGTAAACATAGCCACATCATTTCGTGTAGGCCTCTGTAACATTCTTTGTTGTGCTTGATTTCTATCGTCTAGCACCTTTGACATCTCCTCATCAAACCATCAGTTTCTTTTCTGTTTTCCTCTTTCTCCAAGTACCTCTTGAGCCACTGCATTTAAAGCTATCTTAGTTTCCTCCCATAGTATGTTGATGTCCTTTCCCTCCATCCCGCTGATCTTTTGCAACTTCTCTTGCATTTTGTTCCTATACTCTTCCTTTTTCTTCTGATCTTTGAGCATCTCCACATTGTAGACCTTACTTTTCTCCAATTCAGCCCTTCTGGTTTTAACTGCAATCCTTTCTAAGGTTTTGATTCTAACCAAAAGATGGTCTGAGTCAATATCCACTCCATGGCGGCTAATCACATCCAAAATATCTGAGGCATGCTGTCCATCTATCAGTACATGATCTATTTGATTTCTCGTCAACCCATCTGGTGATATCCAAGTCTTATGAATGTCTTTGTGTGGAAAACATGTGCTTTTAATCATTAGTCCTTTGCTAAAAGCAAAGTCAATCAGTTTCCAACCATTGTATTTTATTCCAGGTGTTTATTATGAAGACCTGCCACTGGTTGGTTCTCTTTCACTTTACCTAATTTAGCATCACAATCTCCTATGATAATTTTGACATCATACTTTGCAGCTTATCATATACTTGCTCCAATTTCTCATAAAATTATTCTTTCTCTTCTTCAGCTGCATCTTCCGTTGGGGCACGCACACTAATCAGCAACAAGTTGGAGAATTTTCCCTTCAGCCTCAATCGACATAATCTGGGGTTTATTGTTTCATATTCCACCATGACCTGACTAATCGACTTCTTTACCATAAATCCTGTTCCTAATTTATTTTCTTCTTCCCTGCTATTGATCAAGGTATAATGCTGAAGATCAACCACCTCTGTTTGTTTCCATCTTATCTCTGGAAATGCTGCAACATCAATTCAGTACCTCAATAATTCCTCCTCGAGCTTCCTACTGGCTCCCGCCTGTGAGGTACTTCTTACATTCCAAGTTCCGATAGGCCAAAATCATTGCCATTTCACATGCCTTGGTTGTCGTAAATTTGAGACAGTCCAGTTCTCTCTGTGAATTGGTTGCTAAACAATGAGTTTATTCTGATATGGGGTTGCTAGCCCCATGACCAACCCCCAACCTGGAGGACCTGGATTTGTATTGAGTTTACTCCCTTAGGAGACTGGCTTCACCACGCCTCTAGATCCCTCCCTGCCCTATGGTGTAGGGAATTGAAACTGTCAAGGAAAAAGGATAGACTTAGGATAGGGTACGACAGGAGAGAGGGTTGATAGGTCATTGTGGGACACATTTTGTCTGGCTCCTCCCCTCTGGCCTGTCCAGCATGGGTGACCCTGCTGGTAGTTACACTGCTGCCAGAATAGCATCCAGATCCAGAGCATGCATGGGCAGTGCTACATTATGGCGGAGTCCCCTGAGGAGGATAGGGTCCTCTGGAAAGTGTTGTTCTTGTGGTGTCACCACCAGACACCACACTTGCTAGGTGGTAGCCTTTAAATCGGCCGCGGTCCGTTAGTATACGTCGGACCCGCGTGTCGCCACTATCAATGATTGCAGACCGAGCGCCGCCGCACGGCAGGTCTAGAGAGACTTCCTAGCACTCGCCCCAGTTGTACAGCCTACTTTGCTAGCGATGGTTCACTGACAAATTACACTCTCATTTGCCGAGACGATAGTTAGCATAGCCTTCAGCTACGTCATTTGGTACGACCTAGCAAGGTGCCATTACCAGTTACTATTGATGCTGTAAAACATGTACCGTCAAGAGCGATGTTCACCATTTATGGATTAAAGTTAAGTATTCCACAGCTACGTCCTTTTTTGCTAGTCTCATTTCCTTGATCTGTTCCAGACCCCACGCCATCCTGCATGAGCTAAAACGCGTGCCTTTCGGCTTCCTCTCATAGTGGGTTGTCTCTCTTGCCAATCCACAAAAGTTCTATATCTTATAATTTCAAAGTGATGAAATTGGAAGCTACATTAGTTGAAATAATGTTCTTGGATGCTCCTGTGATGTGTTTATTTACAAGAACACTGTTATCTGGCGCCGGCCCTGGTGGCCGAGCGGTTCTAGGCACTACAGCCTGGAACCGCGCGACCGCTACGGTCGCAGGTTCGAATCCTGCCTCAGGCATGGATGTGTGTGATGTCCTTAGGTTAGTTAGGTTTAAGTAGTTCTAAGTTCTAGGGGACTGATGACCTCAGCAGTTAAGTCCCACAGTGCTCAGAGCCATTTGAACCATTTGTTATCTGGCAGTAATGAAACAATCCATCACTTTTAACTTAAAACTAGCTATTTCCTGAAAACATGGTCTTACAACAGAACCAGCTCAAAAGGCATCCTGTCGGCAACTGGCTACTTTGGTGGGCAATCTCGCTTGTACTCACAATTGTGAAACATCATAGCTATTCATACAACTTCATTATCTTAAACATTATTCATATGTTCACTGAAATGACTGCTTTCTTGAATCGTAATATTTTTGTAAGAAAGTGTCTATGACAAGTAGACTTCACCTACTACCTGTCTTGGAAAAAGTGGTTTCTACTAGTAAATATTTATAAAATAAAATTACTTGCTTCACCCCCATAATGGCTGTGATTTTCCTACATATTGTGCACTGGTGTAACTGTCTTTCTCACAGCTAGCCATAGCACTTCACCTCACCACGTCATCTATTGCCAATGTTAGATGTTCCAGTGGCTACTTCAACCAGTGTGGGAACTGAAATCTTACTCCCTGAAATCTGGAAAATAATGAAATAAAGTGTGGTTGAAAATGAGGGATACCGCACAAGTGATGTGATGGACGTTTAAAGTTCTCCTTGTGATGAGTGCTGTAGTTCACTGAAAGCAGAAATTTTTAAGCTTATATTGATTACTGCATACAAAAATCAAAATTTCATGCATGTATTTGATGGTAACAACTGCCAACATTGACAGTGACTGCCAGTAACAACACAAAAAACAATGAACAAGTGTGACTCTTTAGAAATTATTGTCCTTGGTGTCCAAACATGCTGACTCACATGGATGCTATTACTCATGCTGACTGGTGCATCACAACTCGACAATTGGTTCTACAGTTGTCAGTCAGCATTGGAAGTGCATCTGTAATGATCAAGACTCTCAGATATTCAGAGGTGCTCATGATGGATTCCATGAATGCTCACAGCAGACCACAAAATTCAAAGAAAGGCCATTTCATCTGAATTATTGGAGTGTTTTGAGACTGACGAAGAGGCCTTTCTGTGACGGATCATTACATGGGACAAAAGCTGGGTGCACCACTTTGCACCAGAAACAAAACGGCAGTCCATGGAGTGGCATCATCCTCATTCACCACAAAAGAAGAAATCCAAGACAACCACCTCTACCACGAAAGTCATGGTAACAGTCTTCTGGGACTGTGATGGCGTCACTCTCGTGGATGTGATGCCAAGGGGATCAACCATCAATTCAGAGGCATATGTGAAGACTCTGAATAAACTCAAGTAGTTTCTGATGTGTTCGATTGGACAAGAATCCAGCAGAAATCTTGCTCCAACACGATAATGCATGCCCGCATACAAGTCTGAAAACCCGGGAACACATCGCCAAATTGTGTTGGGCATCACTGCCTCATCCACCCTATTGTCCACACCTGGCACCCGTGGACTTCCATCTCTTTGGGCCACTTAAAGATTCTCTACGGGGAACACACTTTGAAGATGACGAGACTGTCAGTCATGCAGTGAAAACATGGCTATGCCTACATGACAAAAGCTTTTACCAGCAGGAAATACATTCCATTCCACAACATTGGTGTATGGCCATAGAACATGATGGAGACTATGTAGAAAAAATAGGACATGGACAAGACATGTTGATGTATATTGTCACCAATTCTGACTCTTAACAATAAATATGTTCTAAGAAAAAAAATGTGGGGCATTCATTATTGAATGACCCTTGTACAATTTTGGATGATGAGAGATCGACTACGTCTGCCTGTATCTCAGTCAGACAAGAGAATGTACCGGTAAGTCTATCAAGACAATAGCAATTTGTACAAACATATTTCAACATCATTTGTTCTCTGGCAAGCATTTCTCTGATCCCAAGGGGATCACATTCTCCCCATGCCCTTCACCTATTGCACCACAGAGCAGATGACTCCACCCAAGATGTAGAAGTGCCCATTTGTGGTCCAACTCGTTGATAGCACAAGATTTATACAAGTCTGATCTGCAAAGACTATAAAACATCTCCTGAACACTTACTTTCTACCTTACCTCACAAACATCTTTCATCAGTCTATGGAGAGCTGGGAAGTGGGACATCTCATTCCCAGAATAGCATGTCACATTTCAGAATACTAAGTAATTCCATTTATCTGTTTCCAAGTAATGAAGCAAATATAACAAGAGTCAGCAACAGGTTGGAAACACTAAAATCTCATACATATATGGTATTTGAAATAGAATAATTAAAAGGTCATCTGCCTCTATTGTCATGCCACTGGCTAATGTGATTAACAAATCCTCGACAGACAGTGTGACTCCTGAGAGTTTAAACTGCAAACACATGGCTACTATTAAAAAAGGGTGCTCTCAAGGAACCTGAAAATTATTGAATAGTGAGTATTTCACCACTGATATTGAAATTTTTTTCAATGTGTACTGTTTAAAAATAATGCTTTTACAGTTCACAGTATACTGTTCAGATGTCAACAGAGATTCCAAAAAGAATATCAACTATCTCAGCAGCATGAGAACTAGTTGCCCATGCTCTAGGTACATTAATACAGAGAATAATCAACAACTAGGATATTTGGTACCTGTCAAAAGCTTTTGATTTACTAAATCATGAGATACTTACAGAAATAGAATTCTATGAGGTCAGGGGCAAGGCACTAGAACTGACAATGTCTTACTTGACAAATGGCTACCAGAAAGTACACATATCAAATAATAGGAGTAATCAGCTGGAGGACACCAGGAGGTGCCTCTCAGCCTCAACAATTGAGTTATAATTTTGTAATCATACCAAATGATTATCAACTTACAATAGTAGCATGACGGAATAAATGCTATCACAGCAATTACCCCTCACTACCGAATCATACAGTCTGCTTTCTGCTGACCATCAGATACTGGGGATCAGAACATTATGCAGAAAAGGGTGGGATTCCTGAAAGTCTCTTGTCCCATGAGAAAAGAATTTTTTAGGTTCAATCAATGTCAACATGCTACTGAAAGCTGACAAGCTTAAACAGCTTCCAGCCACTTTGGTCAAATTTCAGATCCAGTTGTAGCTCCACAAGAAACACATTTCCAGGAAGAAAACCATTTGGAATCAGAAAAACTGCACGATATATAAGTGTAAACCAGTAAAAGCAATCAAAGGAAACCTAACCATACCCGTGACAGCTTTTGCTGTAAGAAATTGAATATAAATTCAGTACTCAACTTTAATTTTCCATCTCAAAGACTCTCTATACTTGCTGTGGACTCAGGCAATAAAGCCTACACCTTGATCAATGTCCAAACTTTCATAAACAGTGATGATAAGATAAACCCACAGGACGTCAAATACTTCTAGGAACTTCTGGAAGAGACCACCAGCAACATCCCAAAATATCACATTACAATATTGGGTTGGTGCATAAGATCATAGCATTTTTCTACGAGTTTAATAAATACAGCAGATACACATAAATGAGACTTTAGTCATCAATTATATATTCTCCTTCACTATTTACAACAATCTGCCAATGCTGGGATAACTTTTGAACTCTGCAGCTGTAGAAAACATGTGGATTTGAGGTTAAGAACTCGTCGAGCCATGTTCGGAGCACATTTTCATCCAGAAAGACAGTTCCTTGAAGGTTGTTCAATAGAGAGCAGGAAAAGTGAAAATCTGAGGGCGCAAGATCAAGTGAATAAGACAGGTGTGGAATGACTTCCCAGCCCAACTCCTGTATAGTTTTTTTTTGTCAGTCTAGCAGAAGGCAAACAGGTGTTATCATGGAATGATATCACTTCATGCAGTCTTCCTGGTTGTTGTTCTTGGATTGAGTCTGCAAGATGTCTTAGTTGTTGACAATATATGTCAACAGTGATGGTTACAACTTGAGGAAGCAATTCATAGTACACCACACCATCCCCGTTCTACCAAATGCGGAACATTATGTTTTGTGAATGCACGCAGGTCTTTGTACAGAGAGTTGCTCCTTGGGCTCAACCATTCCTTTCCTTTAGCATAAAGACACCTTGACTTGTTACCAGTAACTATACAGGATAGGAAAATGGCTCTGAGCACTATGCGACTTAATTTCTGAGGTCATCAGTCACCTAGAACTTAGAACTAATTAAACCTAACTAACCTAAGGACATCACACACATCCATGCCCGAGGCAGGATTCGAACCTGCGACCGTAGCGGTCGCTTAGCTCCAGACTGTAGCGCCTAGAACCGCACGGCCACTCCGGCCGGCTATACAGGATAGGAATGGTTGGTGTTGTTCATGAGCCAATTGATGATGAGCAAGCAGAGATGCAGATGTGATTTTGGCTTAGAGCATGCAGTACCCATACACAATTTTTGAACTTTCCCAATTGCATGCAAATGTCGCACAACAGTGGAATTATCACAGTTCATCACATTTGCCTGTTCTTGAGTACACTGACGAGGATCATGGTGGATTAATGCGTTTCAATGATCTTCATCAAATCCTGCAAATCTTCCTGTACGTGCAGAGTCACTAATGTCAAAACTATCATCCTTAAAACGAGAACATCATTTTCTTTCCATACTCTGTCCAATGACCTTACCCCCATACACAGCACAAAAGTTTCTGTCTGCCTCCACTGCTGTCACCCCTCTATTGAACTGAAACAGAAGAAAATGTTGAAAATGTTCCAAATTCTCCATTTTACACACTATTTTCTAGCATCCATAGCTCCATTTGTTATCTCCAAATGACAAAATGACAATGTGTAAAGTCAAATAGCAACAGTGAAACACAAATAAAAAATGAAAATTGATAAATAAACCCATAGCAACAGAATACCAACATGCCAAATAAAAACACTACAAACTTATACACCAACCTTATATTATTGGGCGTTTGTAATGTGCAGGTGAGCAGGAAGGAAAAAATTGTAGGTCTCCACCCAACACACCAGAGGACAAAGCAAAAGGGAGAGTATGTAACTGATTTCTGTAATGCATAAAGCAAAAATATAACAAAAAAAAGGTCAGAGAATGGGAAGGGGCTATTGACTCAGACCATTATTTAATGGAAACAAAATTGAGATTCCAGTCTGATAAATCTAGGCCTAAAAGTAAGCAGTTTCCAAGGATAGACGCTGAATGTCTCAATCAAACCTATGGAACACATTATGAATGTCAGCCCCGAAAATACAACAGCCCTCAAGAAAATGTAATCAAAGATGGTGAAACACAGCTTGTGATAAAGTGATAGAGGACTGAATCAAAGTGTCGGTGCAATGGAATGGATGTAGAACTACTGAGAGATGGGAGTGTTTTTTTCTAATGACACAGAGAATGGCCTCCAAAATAATCTGCAAACAAAAATGAGCTTATTACAACCAGACTTATGGAAACATAACAAGACTTCTACAAAAATAACACCAGAAATTTTATAAGACATTCAAGGGGAACCTATCTCATTATCATTCACCATAATTATGTTTCATTCGAGCAAATGGAACATCAGAGATGAATAATAAAGAAAACTGCATGATACTAGCTGACTAATTCCAAAACCGACCCAACTATGATTCACTGAAACAAAGACTGCCTTTCAAAAAAATTGTGCCTTCAAAAAAACTGAGCCAAATCCAAATTCAGAAGCGCCAACAATACAGAAATAACAAAATGCTTAAAAAATAACAAAGCCCTTTGTGAAGACAATATAACTGCCGATATGTGTAAATTAGGGGAGATGAACTTTTAAAGAAAATACTGACATGTAAAGGTTCAAAATCATGAAATATTCAATTTTTACTTTTTTACATTTTAAAAATCTAACGACTTTCCATTTTCAATTGGTATATAATTTTTCAGTTCAGAAGACTACCATTATTTTTAAAATATTTTTGAAATATGTTCTGCATGGGCGTGACCCAATGTAGCGCTGTTAAACTGTTGTCAAATGTTGTACTCTTGAATCTACATGCTCATCATGTACATTTTAGTGATGTGAGAGAAAATAAGTGTTACAAAATAAGTGTTGTGGCTAGAAATCCTCTGAAGGCTTTTAAGAAAAGGAGAAAAGTTGGAAAGCCAAAGCTAGGTTGTTGTTGTTGTTACACAACAACAACTACCATAAACAATAAAGATGGTAAACAAGTGTGTGAACCTAACCTTGCTGATACACCTGCCTATTCCAAAAATCTTCCCCCATGAGCCATGGACCTTGCCGTTGGTGGGGAGGCTTGCGTGCCTCAACAATACAGATAGCCGTACCATAGGTCCAACCACAACGGAGGGGTATCTGTTGAGAGGCCAAACGTGTGGTTCCTGAAGAGGGGCAGCAGCCTTTTCAGTAGTTGCAGGGGCAACAGTCTGGATGATTGACTGATCTGGCCTTGTAACATTAACCAAAATGGCCTTGCTGTTCTGGTACTGCGAACAGCTGAAAGCAAGGGGAAACTACAGCCATAATTTTTCCCGAGGACATGCAGCTTTACTGTATGATTAAATGATGATGGCGTCCTCGTGGGCAAAATATTCCAGAGGTAAAATAGTCCCCCATTCGGGTTTCCGGGCGGGGACTACTCAAGAGGACGTTGTTATCAGGAGAAAGAAAACTGGTGTTCTACGGATCAGAGTGTGGAATGTCAGCTCCCTTAATCGGGCAGGTAGGTTAGAAAATTTAAAAAGGGGAATGGATAGGTTAAAGTTAGATATAGTGGGAATTAGTGAAGTTCGGTGGCAGGAGGAACAAGACTTCTGGTCAGGTGAATACAGGGTTATAAATACAAAATCGAATAGGGGTAATGCAGGAGTGGGTTTAATAATGAATAAAATAATAGGTGTACGGGTAAGCTACTACCAACAGCATAGTGAACGCATTATTGTAGCCAAGACAGATACGAAGCCCACACCTACTACAGTAGTACAAGTTTATATGCCAACTAGCTCTGCAAATGACAAAGAAATTGATTAAATGTATGATGAGATAAAAGAAATTATTCAGGTAGTGAAGGGAGACGAAAATTTAATAGTCATGGGTGACTGGAATTCATCAGTAGGAAAAGGGAGAGAAGGAAACATAGTAGGTGAATATGGCTTAGGGCTAAGAAATGAAAGACGAAGCCGCCTGGTAGAATTTTGTGCAGAGCATAACTTAATCATAGCTAATACTTGGTTTAAGAATCATAAAAGAAGATTGTATACATGGAAGAACCCTGGAGATACTAAAAGGTATCAAATAGATTATATAGTGGTAAGAGAGAGATTTAGGAACCAGGTTTTAAATAGTAAGACATTTCCAGGGGCAGATGTGGACACACATCTATTGGTTATGAACTGTAGATTAAAACTGAAGAAATTGCAAAAAGGTGGGAATTTAAGGGGATGGGACCTGGATAAACTGAAAGAACCAGAGCGAGGGCTAGTAGAAACCCTTGGATAACAGAAGAAATATTGAATTTAATTGATGAAAGGAGAAAATATGAAAATACAGTAAATGAAGCAGGCAAAAAGGAATACAAACGTCTCAAAAACGATATTGACAGGAAGTGCAGAATGGCTAAGCAGGGATGGCTAGAGGACAAATGTAAGGATGTAGAGGCTTATCTCACTAGGGGTAAGATAGATATTGCCTACAGGAAAATTAAAGAGACCTTTGGAGAAAGGAGAACCACTTGCATGAATATCAAGAGCTTTGATGGAAACCCAGTTCTAAGCAAAGAAGGGAAAGCAGAAAGGTGGAAGGAGTATATAGAGGGCCTATACAAGGGCGATGTACTTGAGGACAATATTATGGAAATGGAAGAGGATGTAGATGAAGATGAAATGGGAGATATGATATTGCATGAAGAGTTTGACAGAGCACTGAAAGACCTGAGTCGAAACAAGGCCCCCGGAGTAGACAACATTCCATTAGAACTACTGACGACCTTGGGAGAGCCAGTCCTGACAAAACTCTACCATCTGGTGAGCAAGATGTATGAGACAGGCGAAATACCCTCAGACTTCAAGAAGAATATAATAATCCCAATCCCAAAGAAAGCAGGTGTTGACAGATGTGAAAATTACCGAACCATCAGTTTAATAAGTCACGGATGCAAAATACTAACGCGAATTATTTACAGACGAATGGAAAAACTGATATAAGCCGACCTTGGGGAAGATCAGTTTGGATTCCGTAGAAATGTTGGAACACGTGAGGCAATACTGACCCTACGACTTATCTTAGAAGAAGGATTAAGGAAAGGCAAACCTATGTTTCTAGCATTTGTAGACTTAGAGAAAGCTTTTGACAATGTTGATTGGAATACTCTCTTTCAAATTCTGAAGGTGGCAGGGACAAAATACAGAGAGCGAAAGGCTATTTACAATTTGTACAGAAACCTAATGGCAGTTATAAGAGTCGAGGGGTATGAAAGGGAAGCAGTGGTTGGGAAGGGAGTGAGACAGGGTTGTAGCCTATCCCCGATGTTATTCAATCTGTATATTGAGCAAGCAATAAAGGAAACAAAAGAAAAGTCCGGAGTAGGTATTAAAATCCATGGAGAAGAAATAAAAACTTTGAGGTTCGCCGATGACATTGTAATTCTGTCAGAGACAGCAAAGGACTTGGAAGAGCAGTTGAACGGAATGGACAGTGTCTTGAAAGGAGGGTATAAGATGAACATCAACAAAAGCAAAATGAGGATAATGGAATGTAGTCGAATTAAGTCGGGTGATGCTGAGGGAATTAGATTAGGAAATGACACACTTAAAGTAGTAAAGGAGTTTTACTATTTGGGGAGCAAAATAACTGATGATGGTCGAAGTAGAGAGGATATAAAATGCAGACTGGCAATGGCAAGGAAAGTGTTTCTTAAGAAGAGAAATTTGTTAACATCGAGTATTGATTTAAGTGTCAGGAAGTCATTTCTCAAAGTATTTGTATGGAGTGTTGCCATGTATGGAAGTGAAACGTGGACGATAAATAGCTTAGACAAGAAGAGAATAGAAGCTTTCGAAATGTGGTGCTACAGAAGAATGCTGAAGATTAGATGGGTAGATCACATAACTAATGAGGAGGTATTGAATAGAATTGAGGAGAAGAGGAGCTTGTGGCACAATTTGACTAGAAGAAGGGATCGGTTGGTAGGACATGTTCTGAGACATCGAGGGATAACCAATTTAGTATTGGAGGGCAGCGTGGAGGGTAAAAATCGTAGAGGGAGACCAAGAGATGAATACACTAAACAGATTCAGAAGGATGTAGGTTGCAGTAGGTACTGGGAGATGAAGAAGCTTGCACAGGATAGAATAGCATGGAGAGCTGCATCAAACCAGTCTCAGGACTGAAGACCACAACAACAACAACATTCCAAAAATGAACAGCATAGAGACGGAAGTGATTATACTTTCTGCGGGACCTGACCATCATTTTACAGGGATTTGCTCAAGCACATACAGTGCAAGCTGTTACTGATTTGTTTGACTGATGAGGCTGCTAAGTGCTATACCAACTACCACACTCCCCTGACTTAAGTCCTCGTAAGTTCAACTCGATTTCTGAAATGAAGGAAACATTTCACGGCATTCACTTCAGAACTGCTACAAATTCGTCGGTCAATAGACCGCGCCACTCGAACTGTCAACACAACTGGCACTGCTGACTACTTTGAAGGTCAGTAAAACTTTGAAACACGTATCTATTTTGTACGAGCTGTAAATAAATAGTTGGCACTATTAAAGTTCCAAATCTCGTATTTGATATGTCAGTTCTCAACAGAATTTTTGCAAACTGTGTACAATGTGTTCAGTGTAGTGAATGAAGTTGGTCTGTAACTCTCTATAAAAAACCATGTAGAACTTGGCAGTGAAATGGAACTGAAGTGTGGTAAGTGTTCCTACATGACTACCTTTTGGAACAGTGTGGCAGTAACCCCAAATGAAGAATAGTAGCAAACTCTATGAACATAACATTAGATTTGTTTATGTCTTGCATAAAATTGGTAAGGGTTCTACTGCAGGGCCAGTTTTCTGTGGCACGATCCATCTTCCAAATCCTCCAACCAAGTTTACGAACTATAATAGATTTATTAAGCCTACAGTATAAGACGTCTGTAAAGAATCTATGAAGAAAGCTGTGGAAGAGGCAGAAACAGAAAACAGTGGTAACAGAGACTTGACTGCAGTATTCAAAGGTAGGTGGCATAAATAGGGACACACATCTCTTCATGGTGTAGTATCTGCCACCAGTACGTATACAAGGAAAGTTTTAGATGCAGCAGTAATGTCTAAATATTGTAGGTGCTCATAAAAAAATAAAGGTACACATGAAAATAATTGCCCAGATAACTACGGGAATGGAAGTAGCTGGTGTTGCTAGTATATTTCAACGTTCTGTTGTGTGTGATAAAGTGCGATATGTGAATTATCTCTTGGTGACGGTGATTCTAAAGGTCTCAAACATATTCAAGAACTGAAGCCCTACGGTGATGATGTTGTAGTGCAGAAATTTGAGTGTACTGGATATGTACAGAAACAAATCGGATCAAAACATCAGTGACTGAAAGCTTCGTACAAAAAAATAAAACCTCAGTGATGGTAAAGGGTTGGATGGGAAGGCAGGGTTAACTGACAAAGTAATTGACAAAATACAATACTATTATGGAATGGCTATTAGGCAAAACACAGACAGTGTCCACGAAATGAAGAAGGCTGGTTGGGCTCCTTCCCCCCCCCCCCCCTTTCAACCAATGAAAGCCCTCATCATTACTTGTGCCCCAAAGGAGAAAACAGTTGGCGTAAGTACAAGGGGTTGCTAATTGGTGTAGTGCACACTCATAAACATACTCTGCCTGATGCAGTAATGGAAGTGATAAAACCCATTTTCAGGGACTGCACCTGAACTGTTGAAAAAGGGTGTTCATGGAAAAACTCAAAATCCCAATGAAAGTGTAAATAGTATTATATGGTCAACTATCCCCAAGACTGTGTTTCTTGGAATAGAAACAATTCACTTAAGTATTTCAAAATATAGGAATGGAGATAGGTTTCAACATGGTACGAGCAGTGCATGCTTAAGTCATGGAACGTCTTCGGGCTGCTGACAGGGCTATAAATAGCCTAGAAATATAAGCCAGAGTACACAGGAAGAGGAAAAAGAGGAATCTGGAGGAGGAGTTTGCAGAAGATGAAGATAATCCATCCTATGAACATGGAATGCACTAATAAGGTAATCCAAACTTGGTCATTCAATTCCCAAAAGTCTTTTTTTTTTTTTTCATACAAATTACATGTTTTCTCAGGGTCTAACAAACCAATTTGTTTCAAATTTTCAAGAAATGTTACACAGTTCCTTCTGTGTAACTTAACACAGCTGTTTTCCAAAAATCTGTATATTGTTGAATTTATAAACAAAAATGCCACAGAAAAGTAGTGAATTTTCATTTCAATAGAAAAAATTAATCTCTAACAAATTAATTCAAATTTTTAAAAATCCCTGTGTTAAGTTGTAGCCAATACACTAATAAATAACCTGTAAAAATTTCAAGTTCCTGGAAAATTCTGGATGGAATGTAACAATATCATGAGAAGAAAAGTTGCCACTCATCATATAGCAGAGATGCTGAGTTGCAGATAGGCACAACAGAGAGACTTTCACAATTAAAGCTTTCGGCCATTGGCCTTCGTCAACAACAGACACACATGCACGCATGCACACGCACGTGCGCGTACACACACACACACACACACACACACACACACACACACACACACACACACACACACACACAGGACTGCAGTCCAGTGTGGTTCAGCTACCTGAGGCTGCTGTCGTGTGTGTGTGTGGGGGGGGGGGGGGAGGGGAGGGGGGGGGGAGCACGCGCTTGCATGCATGCATGCACCCGTGTGCATGTCTATTGTTGACAAAGGCCAATGGTCTGAAGCTTTAATTGTGAAAGTCTTTTTATTGTGCCTATGTACGACTCAGCATCTCAGCTATATGGTGAGTGGCAATTTTCCTTCTCATAATATTGTTACATTCTGAGAAAACACATAATTTATAAGCACTATTTTAACATTGGAAAGATAGGGCTTTCCAGAGCCCCTTAAAGCAGATCTGGGAAACTAAATCAACTCCACAGGACTAGGATTTTGTATTGATACAATCACTGTATAAGAAAGGAGGTAAAAATCTGCTGGTTATAAGAAATAAGGGATGATTTAGAAGACATGAACACCACAGAACAAACACAATAAATTGTCTAATTGTCTAACTTTTGGAACTCTAGTAATGAAGCACAGGTCTATGGTTAAGTTTAAAAAGAAGACAGGCAATAAATTGCCCAAAGAATGTAATAAAAAGTCATAGTGGACTGATGAAGAGGCTTTGGGAGTATAAGAAGTCAGATACCATCAAACCAACTACCAAGTTTAAACACTCTCTTCAAGTGGTCAAAATGAAAAAAGAAAAAGATGAAAAGGGGAATTAATACTTCTCAGATGTGGAGAAGATCCAAGGAAGTACCACAGTGAAAAGTGCTGGGACCACTACACTTCTTGGTGTACATTAATAACCTTGCTGAAGACATCAAAAAGAAATTAATCCTATTTGCAGATGATACAGGTGTTAAAGAGTCAAATTAAAAAGTGTGTGAAAAAAAAAGGTTCAAGTATCTCAAACACCAACTAGGTAATTCATTCAGCAATAACAAACAGACTCCTAAAATATCAACCAAAACACAGTATGCTACTGCTAGGAACCAATGACAAAAAATTTAAGCAAGTAGAAAATGTAAAATATGGATGACAAATCGACTATGACAGAACATATCAGTAGAATAAGCAATTTGCTATAACTTACAGAAATTAGTCACAGTTTTTAGCATTAAAGTTCTCAAACTGTTTTATTATGCACAGTTCCACTCCATTATATCACATTTGGAATCTCTGTAAATACAAAAAAACCTACCATATTGAAATGGGTTATCCGCAAAATAACCACTGCAAGAAACCAAAGGAGTTGCAGCCAAGAATTTTTAAAAAATGGAAAGGTACATGAAATAAGAAACAGATGGAAAATGAGAGCAATACTACACCAGACAAGTCATTATGAAAGGAGTGTGATATACCGGGTGATCAAAAAGTCAGTATAAATTCGAAAACATAATAAACCACGGAATAATGTAGATAGAGAGGGAAAAATTGACACACATGCTTGGAATGATATGGGGTTTTATTAGAACCAAAAAAACAAGGGTCACAAAATGTCCGACAGATGGTGCTGGACAGCAAAACTGTTACCGTGACAGGTGAGAGGTACGCCGATATGTTACAGAATCGCATCATCCCCAGCCTGCCTGATAAACACCTGCTGGAACCTACAATGTTTATGCAGGATGGCACTCCACCCCATATTGCTAGACTTGTGAAAGATCTCTTGCGCGTGTCGTTTGGTGATGATTGTATGCTCAGCCGCCACTTTCGTCATGCTTGGCCTCCCAGGTCCCCAGACCTCAGTCCTTGCGATTATTGGCTTTGGGGTTACCTGAAGTCACAAGTGGATCGTGATCGACCGACATCCCTAGGGATGTTGAAAGACAACATCCGACGCCAATGCCTCACCATAACTCCGGACATGCTTTACAGTGCTGTTCACAACATTATTCCTCGACTTCAGCTATTGTTGAGGAATGATGGTGGGCATATTGAGCATTTCCTGTAAAGAACATCATCTTTGTTTTGTCTTACTTTGTTATGCTAATTATTGCTATTCTGATCAGTTGAAGCGCCATCTATCGGACACTTTTTGAACTTTTGTATTTTTTTTGGTTCTAATAAAACCCCATGTCATTCCAAGCATGTGTGTCAATTTTTACCTCTCTATCTACATTATTCCGTGGTTTATTCAGTTTTCAAATTTATACTGACTTTTTGATCACCCGGTACATGGAGATGTATCTATATAATTGTCTTCCTAACACTACTACCCAGAAAGAAAACACTTCTGTCTTTAAATACAATGATATACAAATGTTCAAAGAGAACCTATTGTATTCATTAAATGAATATTTTAATTCAAATTTATTTTTCTGCTCATAACACCCTCCGCCACACACCGTCAGGTGGCTTGCGGAGTATGGATGTAGATGTAGATCTTGCATGTGTGGGCAAAGTCAACAAAGAACAGTTACAACATTATTTCTACATACAGAGAAATGTTCATACTATTACTGGAAGAGACGATCCAAAAGTTTGATGCAGATGAAATCAAATAAATTCAAATTCAATGAAATTCAAATTTAGGAATATGAAGCATATTTTAATAAAAATAATAATATTTCAGGGGTCACATGAATACTACTCTATACTTAATTATGTATATACATTAATTAGTTATAAACTACCATAAATATGTATGATGCCAATTCCCATAGGCATCAATGCATTACATATCAATTAATTACACTGACTGGCTGAAAAATGAATTGTTCAAGAGACAGTTGTCTTTAAATTTCATCATTCATTACATTGGTACCAGAAAGATTATTGTTAAATGTGGAATGAATCTACTGTGCAGCAACGTTTGACTGACGTTATCTGTCAGCTATACTCAGCATGACTGATTAATAGTGTGCATTCAGGTGTTCTGCCGAGTTGTTTCCATTTTATGCACAACATTTCAATGACTGGTCCAGCCATCTTCTTCAGGTGCAGCACCTGAAGAAGATAGTTAGGTCAGTTTGTAGTGGTACCCTGCCTGATTTATCTCTTCGTTTGTTGTCCTCGGTGTTGCTACATTGGCTGGAAAATGGGTTGTGGATTCCGGCACTGATTACTGTAAATAATCAGGTGCGCAATTGCGTTTCACAGTACTTTAATTTCACTCTTCACAACTCCCTAACAATACACAGCTATATGGCCAGTGCACTATTGTTTAACATTCGATAAGCCTCATTAATAGATTGCAGGTGAACGTCCACATACTGCTACAATAGTTTACTACTGAACATATACGAGCAGTAAAAACCTAACCACAAAGTTCACGGTTCTTGAAGAATAGAAAGGAACGTATGAAGCAGACACTGTCATTGTTTTTACACACAGCCTAATTATTTAACACTTATTCCACACTTAAGTTGAAGCATTGCTGTTATTCTGACCAACACAGGTTTCTCATCTGAAACTCAGTCATGGACTGACTTTCTTGTGACCAAAAACCGGGCCCTTATATATCCTCACAATAATAGGTACTGAAACTTCACGTTGTACGAAGTTAAATTTACAGAAATTACAGTTAAAATTTAACTCATCAAATTAACAAATAATCGAAAAATTGGTTCTTTTTAACAGTTTCTTCTACTGCAAGTGTTATGCCAAATTATTTGTTTAAATCATAAAATTAACATATATAGTTATGCAAACAATACCTTTTACAAAACTGTTAATTACTTTGGAATTAATTAAGGGCTGGCTTTGCTAACATGTTTTCGAATAGAGCCAAATAAATGCTTTAAGATTACTAATATTTCGTCTTCCAAATGTTTACAATTATTACAGCATTTCTATTTGGCTATATGTTAACAACAGAATTTAAGTTACGAGACAATTACTGATTTTGCCCTATACTGAAAATATTAACTAGGAGCAGCCAAAATAAATTAGAAAATCAATTACATACATAAACTAAGCACAAAATTAGATCTGGTGTTATATTCTTTAAGACTAAGGGCCACCCTTTCTCTTTTATGAAAATGCAGATTATAATCATGTATGTTAATGGTAATTAGTTAAAATTGAAAAAATGAATTTTAAGGAGGCAGAAGGCAAAACAAGCGGGGAATTAAAAATATCCCAGCTTGCTTTATCACAAGCTGTCTAAATGTTGTAAATAAAATGGAGACAAATTGGTAGAACAATCAGAAGCACACTATTAAACTTCAGTTGAAATATCTTCACCAGATTGTACTCTACAGCATGTCTCAAGGAACCTGTGTGCTTGCTAATGCCACACCACACAGGACACCCCCATCCAATACTAGTTTCCCTGAATTCTGATAATGGGAACTTACCATCCAGCATCACATTGCATCCTGCAGTTCTACTGAACCCTCTGTTAAGACAGACATTCTTTTATTAGTAGACCATTATTAACTCTATTTCTTATTCACCTTTTTACCTCCATCATCCCAATTTGCTCTTCATCTTCTGCCATTTCTGTTGTGACTCGCCGATCTTTCACAGTGCCGCTGCGCAGTTACGCGCGTCCTCTACATGTGGCGCTGTCTGCCAGCCATGCAGCAGCAGCGCCACCTAAGCGGCCAGCCAGCCAGCGACCACTAGACTTGGACTCAGTTATGATTTGACTATTAAAGTGTACACACGTCTTACTCTGTTTACTTGATCTGTGACTTTCATGTATTGTGTCTTCCTTGAAATATATTTGTTCAATTTGAAGTAATAACAATTGGCGACGAGATAGTGATTATTCTTTTCCATCGTTGACCCACATGTTTCCATGGCTACTTTAGAGCAACTATTGCACAGTCTCATAGAACAGCAAACGCTTCTCACAAATGCGAATCATGATTTCGTCGTGGTATCCAATGCAGGGTGTCTCTCGTTGTTGTCTCTACCTCCTTTTCCTCCTTACGACGAGACGGCGGAAGACTGGTCTGATTACAAAAAACGTCTTCGACAGCACTTCTTGGCATTTCATGTCGCGGATGAACAAACATGTAAGTCTCTGTTCCTTTCATGGATTTCACCTCAAATGTATCGGTTGTTGTCGCAATTGGCTCCTTTGAAAGACCCTACGTCTTTGTCCTTTGCTGAAATGTGCTCACTTCTGTCCGTCTATTTTCAAAAGCAAACGCATGTGGTAGCCTCTCGTGTTGCCTCTTATCATTGTCAAAAACAACCGAATCAATCCTATCGCGCTTGGGCTGCTGAACTTCACAGCCTCAGTAGAAAGTGTCAATTTGTTACTGAAGTTCACAAAGAATCCTACGCTGATTCCATGGTACGGGATGCTATTATCCGATCAGCACCCAACAAAGAAGTTAGGCAACATGCCCTTCAGTTGGCAAATCCGACTCTAGATGAAGTCCTATCCATCCTCAGTCTTTTGAAATTTCTCGTGCCGCTGGAGCGCAAATAGAGGCATGGGGCGACGTCGGGGAAATACAACCTCTGTGCGATGTTGATGAAGCGTATGGCGTGTCCCTACCAGCCGACGTGGCCACAGTACGCTCCCAAATGCAGCCTCAGCCTAACCGTAAACAAACCTCTAAGAAACTGCAGCAAAACCCACAGCAACTTCCTTCATGTCCGCGGTGTTTTACGAAACATTCACGAGAAGATTGTCCACAACGTTGGACTGTGTGCCACAAATGCAAAAAAAAAAAGGGTCATATGTCATCAGTTTGCAAATCCAACCGCATACATGATGTTCATGAACATGACGCTGATTCTGATTCTGTGTTGTCTGCTCTGTCAATTGTACTTCTTCCCTTTCAGGGATGTTATTCCTCACTGTCCAAATACTTGGTCAAAATGTTCGCATGCAGGTGGATACTGGTTCTGCTGCCACTATCATCAATTCTCAGATGTATCTTCAGTTGGGTTCTCCAATCCTGTCACCTGTCACTAGGCAATTACAGACTTACAATAAACAGAAGATTTCTCTCTTGGGACAATTTGATGCTGATGTATCTTACAAATGTCATTCGCACTGTTCCCATATTTGTGGTCGACCATAGTAACGCGGAGAATCTTTTTGGTTTCGATGCCTTTTGCGTTTTTGGGTTCTCCATAGATGACTCTGTCAATATCGTCTCTGATGCTATTCCTTATGCTCAATTGGATTCCTTGTTGACGACATATTCGTCCCTTTTTTCTCCTGGGTTAGGCCATGCAAACGACTTTGAAGCTCATATCACACTCAAACCCACTGCTCGGCCTAAGATTTTTCGGGCTCGGCCCATTCCTGTGGCTCTTCATGATCAGGTCAAATGGAAGCTGGATCATCTCACTGCTTCAGGGGTCTTACTTCCTGTCACTTCCAGTGAGTGGTCCTCTCCTATCGTTGTCGTTGCTAAGCCAAATGGTGATATTCGTCTCTGCGGCGATTTCAAAGCCACTGTAAATGCTCAATGCCTTATCGACACTTACCCTATGCCTCGACCTGAAGAATTGTTCACTAAACGTGCTGGAGGCCAGCATTTTTCTAAACTTGACCTGTCTGAAGCTTATCATCAACTTCCTCTCGACGCTGCTTCCCGGCAGTTTCTGGTCCTTAACACGCCTTTTGGCCTCTATCAATACCAACGATTGCCATTCGGGGTTGCCAGCGCCCCTGCTCTCTTTCAGCGATTCTTGGAACAATTATTTCTCACTGTCCCTGGGTGTATAAATTACATGGACGACATTGTTGTCACTGGCTCCACCACTGAAGAACATCTTCAGAATCTCCGCACACTTTTTCATGTCTTACAGACTGCCGGTCTTAAGTGTAATCTTCAGAAATCAAATTTTTTTAAGGCATCTATCGTGTACTTGGGGTTTCAACTCTCTCGGGATGGTATTCGTCCACTTCAGCAAACTGTCGCTGTGATCGATGCCCTTCCTTGCCCTACATCTGTTAAGGAACTGCAGGCCTTCTTGAGGAAAACAGCATACTGTCACAGGTTTTTACCGTCTGCTGCTTTGGTGGCTCAGCCGTTGCATTGCCTGTTGCATAAAAACATGCCTTTTCACTGGTCCGCATCATGCAATGCGACTTCCCAAAAACTGAAGACTATGCTGAAACAGGCCCCGTGCCTGGCTACTTATCGACCTGGCCAACATCTTGTTCTTGGCACGGATGCCTCTCAATACGGGGTTGGTGCAGTCCTTGCGCACCGTTTTTCTGACGGTTCTGAACAACCCATTGCTTATGCCTCCAAAATGCTCACGGATGCCCAACAAAAGTATTCTCAAATTGAAAAAGAAGCTTCAGCCATTATTTATGCTCTTCATAAGTTTGGCGTTTTTCTCTATGGATTCAAATTTCATCTTGTTACAGATCACAAACCACTTGTTTCCTTGTTTCATCCATCAACGTCACTTCCAGACAAGGCTGCACACCGCCTCCAGCGTTGGGCTCTTTACTTGTCTCGTTTCAATTATGAGATTCATTTCCGGCCGACAGCTCAACATGCAAATGCTGATGCACTGTCTCGCCTTCCCATGGGTCCTGATCTGGCATTCGATAGGGACGAACTTTTGTGTTTCCACCAGGATGTTGCCGAGCAGCAGGTTGTGGACAAGTTCCCCATCACCGGGGACTGGCTGGCAGCTGCTACGGGTTCTGACCCTACCCTCTCCCGGGTTTTACGCTGTATTCAGAAGGGTTGGCCAGATCGTCCGTCCACTAAGACTTCTGATCCATTGTGGAACTACTACACTTTGCGTTACCGCCTCACGGCTAGGGATGGTGTTATCCTCCTTTCCACCGAAAATGCTTTGCTGCGTGCTTTGGTCTTGCGCCTCCTTCACCAAGGGCACTGGGGTGTCTCTCGCACAAAATCTCTGGCGCGCCGTCATGTGTACTGGCCGGCATCGACATGGTCACTGTCTACGGACCTCGTGCATCACAGGCCGCTGCCCCGAAGTCATCTTTGTCACCATAGCCTTCGCCTGAGAAGCCCTGGAAGCAAATTCATGCTGAGTTCGCGGGATCTTTTTTAGGTACTTATTGGCTTCTCGTTACTGATGCCTACTCTAACTTTCCTTTCATTGTCCGTTGCACGTCGCCTACCACTGCGGCAACCACCAATGCTCTAGCTCGCATTTTCTCTTTGGAAGGCCGTCCCTCTACTCTTGTTACTGATAATGGTCCGCAATTTGCCTCTTCCAATTTTGCGGATTTTTGTGCCCGTAACAGCGTCATGCATGTCACGGCCCCTCCATTCCATCCACAGTCAAACGGTGAAGCTGAACGACTGGTCCGCACATTTAATGCTCAGATGATGAAACTCCTGACTTCTTCTGCTGCTGATGATGCGCTTCTCCAATTTCTGGCTTCTTACCGTTTCACCCCCATGGGTGACCACAGCTCGGATGAGCTCTTACATGGCCGACAGCCCCGCACGCTACTTCATCTTCTGTGGCCTTCCACCTCACGGCCGCGGGTGCCTTCGCTTGGCCGGTTCACCGCCAGCGACCTTGTATGGGTACGGGGATATGGCAGGTGACCAAAACGGAGTCCGAGCCGCATCTTACGACACCGTGGCCGACGCCTGTATGAAATCCAGATGGACACGGGTGTTGCAGTGCGTCATTCGGACCAGCTTTGGCCTCGTGTGCCGGCAACACCTATTCCGGATGCCGCTACACCACCTTCGGCTCTACCTGATGCTCGGGATCCTGGAATCTCTCATTACTCACAACGCTGTCCTCTCACCATCATATCAGTGCCAGCACAAGAACTGACGCCAACAGGAGACGTGCCCATGCAGGAACCAGATGACCATCATCTGTCGGAGCAACTCTACTCACCTCCTTCTGCTGCGGACGCGGACGCGGACGCATCGCCCATGTCTCCTGTTATAACAACCGGACTTGTCGCAACGGACAGATTGGTGCATGGGGCCCCAGCAGATTCAACCCCCACCTCCCCTGTCATCTCGACCTGTTATCATCGGGGACACTTCCGTCCGTACGGGAAGCCTCCTCCTCAAGACTTTACGGCCAGTCAAACAACACCTATGGACGTTAGCAATCTACAGGCCACCTCCATCAAGACCTGTGCAAAAACTTCAAAGGGGGGAAAAGTGTTGTGACTCGCCGATCTTTCAAAGTGCCGTCGCGCAGTTACGAACATCCTCTACATGCGGCGCTGTCTGCCAGCCATGCAGCAGCAGCGCCACCTATGCGCTCAGCCAGCCAGCGGCTGCTAGACTCAGACTCAGTTGTGATTTGACTGTTAAAGTGACACACATCTTACTCTGTTTACATGATCTGTGACTTTCATGTATTGTGTCGTCCTTGAAATATATTTGTTCAACTTGAAGTTATAACAAATTGTAATGGCCCTTTTCTGTAATTTAAAAACCTCTCTCAAGCGACATTTAGTTGCACCCCAGAATGTTATTCCATAGGATATAATAGAATGGAAATAAGTCATATACACTAATCTTGTACACTCTGCACTGCAAACTCTAGAAAATATTCTCAGTGCAAAACATGCTGAATTGAGTTTCTTGGATATGTATGTGACATGGTCTTTCCAGCTCAAGTGCTGATCAATGTACCTGCCCAAGAATTTTGTAGGCCAGACTTTATCCATTTCATGGTCACTCAATAATAAATGCTGATCATCCTTCTCATTTACTTTATCATACTGTATGTAATTTGTTTTATTTAAATTGAGTGTTAACTTATTAGCGTAAAACCACTGTTGCACACTCTTCAGATCTTTAACTATTTGGCTTCTGAAGCTTAGAGGCCTATTTTTTGAGACATATCAAGATTTAAAATATGTCCTACAATGTCTTCGCAACATATTCAACAATGTTTTCTACACTGTTTTAAATAACGTTGTATGAAATTTCATCACAGATTAATTTACAAAAACTTTTGTTGATAATTTCATCAATAAGTGGGCATGGTTTTTCATTTATTTATTGCTGATGGTAACTTGGAAGTTGGTTTCCACATAACTACACTTGTCTTTTTATTGATATAAAAGCAGTTTTCACTGATTTTACTTTCTGTTTACTCATTGTCACATTCAAACACATCCAATGTGTATGAAAAGTAATAACTTTGAGTGACCATTTCCAGCTATAAGCAGGCATGGGTCAAAAATTAAACTACATAGTTAAACTTAAAGAGTTCTCTTTTTTTGGGAGGGGGGAGGGGAGTTATATATCAAGATAAAAAAGATTAAAGAACATACAGTTGAAGTACAGACCCAGGAAAACTACCCAAAATTTTTCATCAAATCTGCCAGTGTATAGACTAGTTAGAGAAGGACAGAGGCTATTGTACAAAAAGTGCAAGAAGACAGCATGACTGCACGTCATATTACCTATTCTTGGATCAATCTGTCCACAAAATTATGATTATACTGCTTTTTACGGAGTGTCACCAGATTAATTTAAAAATCTAATCAGTAATATATGCTTCTTCAGCACAAAAATTTGTTTAACTATACAAATGCTATGGCTTTTAAGTTATGAGCACCTTTCATAAAAGTTATCCAAGTCAGCCCTTTGACACGCATGTAGGTTGTGCAAACTTGGGGCCTCCTATCTTCAAGTGGCTGTAGAAATGGAACCAAACAACATATTGATCTGAGATCTTGTACATTCAAGATATTGTGGAACCTTCACATAAAATTTCATTAGATTTAGAAGTGGTAGAGCTGGGACCCATGATCAACTTGACTTGAAATGACCTTCCCATCAGCACTAAAATTATTTATTGTTTGTATTGATGGCCTCAAATCTATATGAAATCAACAACAGAAACCTTTTAAATAGCTCTGGGTTAATTTAACCATACACACAAAAATTTCCACACTGAATAATCTTGTCTTAATCTCAAGATGACTTTATCTCTAAATAATTATTGCAACCTGCATCCTTTTGAACTGCTTACTGTATTCATCTTTCAGACACCCTCTAGCATTTTTGCCCCTGACACTTCCCTCTAATACTAAATATGTGATCCCTTGATGTCTCAGAACATGTCCTATCAACCTAACTCTTCTTTTAGTGCAGTTGTGCCACAGATCTTTTTTTTCCCCAGTCCTACTCAGTACCTCCTCATTTGTTACAAAACATACCCATCTAATCTGCAGCATTCTTCTGTAGCACCACATTCCAACAGCTTCTATTTCCTTCTCATCTGAACTTTTTATCAACAACATTTCATTTTCACACAGATAGATACCTTCAGAAAAGGCTTCCTAACCTTTAAATCTAAATTCGATATTAACAAATTTCTCTTCAGAAGTGCTTTTCTAGCCATTGCCAGTCTACATTTTATAACCTCCCTACTTTCCTCATCATCAGATATTTTACTGCCCAAAGAGCAAAACTCATCTACTACTTTTAACGTCTCAGTTCCTAATTTAATTCTTCAGCATCGCATAACTACATTCCATTACCTGGTTTTTCTTTTTTTAATGTTCATTTTATATCTTCCTCTCAAGACACTGTACATCCCATTCAACTGCTCTTCCAAGTCCTTTGCTGTCTCTGACGAATTACAATGTCATCAGCAAATGTCAATGATTTTATGTATTTTCCCTGAACTTTAATTCCTTCTCCAAATTTTTCTTTGGTTTCCTTTACTGTTTACCCAATGTCCATATTGAATAACATCAGGGATAGAGTACAATAGTGTCTCACATCATCAACCACATCTGGTTTGTGTACGAGCTGCATACAACCTTTAGCTCCCTGTGTGTTACCTCTGCTACCTTCAGAATTTCAAAGAGGGTATTCCAGTCAGCACTGTCAAAACCTTTCTCCCAAGCTACAAAAGCTATAAAAGTAGGTTTGCCATTCCTTAACCTATCTTTTAAAACGTGTTGTAAAGTAAGTATTGCCTCACATGTGGGTCAATGTAAGCGTCCGATTCCACCCATCTGCTTTGACCCATGGCATAAAGGTGTTATGGTGTGTGACATCATTAAGGCGCGGAGTTTATGAGTTAGTTGTGTTTGTAGGTGTCGTCTTGTTGTGTTTGATGGCACCCTCTCCTTGCACGCGCGCGCGCGCGCGTGTGTGTGTGTGTGTGTGTGTGTGTGTGATTTTGGTTTTGTTGACCTATATAGATCAAGGGAAATGACCAATTCTAATTTTCATAGTTTTATTTGTAGGTATTGGTGTTTCGGTATCGTCAGCTGCGGTCAAGGGAAATGTCTGATTCCAATTTCTGTAGTTTTTGCTGTAAGCGTTGGTGTTTTGGTATCGTTAGCTGCGGTTGACCTCTATAGTTCAAGGTAAGTGTCTGATTCCTGTAAACTTTGTAATTTTTTTTCGTCATTTTGTGTGTTTTGGGATCATGGTGTGTTTTTTTTTACTGTTATATTTAGCTTGTCACCTCCCTAAAACCCCTAGTTTCCTGCAGTTGCCCGTTAGTTTGATTGTACTTTAGGAGGGAGATGTTATTGTCTTATTTATACGTATTTTCGTGTTTGTTGCCATGTGTATGTAGTGACATCATTGGCGCCATATTGGAGACACTTAGAATAGCCATTTCCGCCATATTGATGACGTCATGGGTCAATGCAGACGGGTGGAATCGGACACTTCCATAATCCCTCAAATGTTGCTGTATTTCTCCAGGACCCAAACTGAGGTCAGTTTCTACCAGTTGCACTATCAGCTGGAGGATGGTATTCACGTATCGTATAGCCATTATGGTGCATTCCATGACCACCAGCAGCATACATCGGCCTCACAAAATGCCAACCCAAAACAGCAGGGAACCTCCATCTTGCTGCACTCGCTGGGCAGTGTGTCTAAGGCGTTCAGTCTGACCGGGTTGCCTCCAAACACGTTTCCAACTATTGCCTGGTTGAAGGCATATGCGACACTCATTGGTGAAGAAAATGTGATGTCAATCCTGAGTGGTCCATTCGACATGTTGTCAGGCCCATCTGTACTGCGCTGCATGGTGTCGTGGTTGCAAAGATGGACCTCGCTACGGACGTCGGGAGTGAAGTTACGCATCATGCAGCCTATTGTCCACAGTTTGAGTCGTAACACGACGTCCTGTGGCTGCACAAAAAGCATTATTCAACATTGTGGCATTGCTGTCAAGGTTCCTCCAAGACATAATCCATACGTAATGGCCATCCACTGCAGTAGTAGCCCTTGGGTGGCCTGAGCAAGGCTTGTCATCAACAGTTCCTGTCTGTCTGTATCTCCTCCATGTCCGAACAGCATTCGCTTTGGTTCACTCTGAGACACCTGGACACATCCCTTGTTGAGAGCCCTTCCTGGCAAAAGGTAATAATGCGGACGTGATTGAGCCATGGTAATGGCCGGCTAGGCATGGTTGAATTAGAGACAACATGAACTGTGTACCTCCTTCCTGGTGGAATGACTGGAACTGATCGGCTGTCGGACCTCCTCCATCTAATAGGCGTTGCTCATGCATGGTTGTTTACATCTTTTGGTGGGTTTAGCGACATCTCTGAACAGTCAAAGAGACTGTGTCTGTGATACAATATCCACAGTCAACGTCTATCCTCAGGAGTTCTGGGAACCGGGGTATGCAAAACTTTTTTTGATGTGTGTATATGAAAGAGTCCTGACTGATTCACTGACTCATCACCACTCAGCCCAAACTGCTATGGATAGAAACTTGAAATATGGAGAGGGAATTAATCTTATACTCTAGGCATTATTTAAGAAGGGATTATTCAGTATTCCACTCGTAAGAGAGGGAAATAGAGGTTACAAGGTTTTTTGAAAAAAATGTTGCTACTAAGGCTATTTTTCTGCTAGAACTACTGTGATTGATACCGTATTTGGTTTCTCGGTCAGAAAGGAAAAGAAAAAACTGTGTTAGCGTTTTCGGAAATTCAACATCTAAGGGGGTGATACAGTGGGTGAACATTTCTCAAGTTGTTATTGAAGAACTACTAAACCATCTTTAAAGCTATCTCTAAGAAAAATGGTATTTGACTTCTCGGTAAAAAAAAAAAAAAAAAAAGGTGTTTCAGTGTTTTTGGAAATACAACTCCTGAGGAGGTGAAATAAGGGATGAAAGCTTCACGCAAATATTTCATTACGGAAGCGTTTTTGAAGCTATATCTACGAAACTTTGTATTTGGCTTCTCGTTTACAAATATAAAAACTCGTATTTTAGCGTTTCTGGAAATTCAACCCCTAAAGAGGAGAAATTGGGGATGAAATTTTTTATGAAAATATTTTGTTACATTAAAACTAAATCTGTGAAAAATGATATTTGACTTGTTGCACAGAAATAGAGAAATACGTGCCATGGGATGAAAATTTCTATGGAAATACCACCACAATAACTCAAAAGGCAGGATTAGGAGAAGCCCAGACTCCAGCTACCAAATTGGCCAGGGCATCCGAAAAAGTCCATGCTTCTTCGCAAACTGCAACACCTACTAAACTTTTCACCGTAATTAACGTAAAGAAAGCATTTAAGTCTCCACGACAACACAGTTTTGTCAGAACTGCATAGAAGAAGAAACAGACCTTTTAATACAATAATCTTTCAGTAGTCCTAACATACGTGTTTATAAAATTGTTTCCGTTGTAATTACTATGCAAACGCGGGAGAACCAGCGAGTGTTTAGCTAGCCCCTGTATTAGGTTGCTAGTTAAAGTAGTGCTGTGCGCCCTAAATGTATGCATCATCTTTATGTAATTTTGACCCACTAGTTGTGTATTTTGCGGAATATCAATAGACTAAATGAAAAAAACGAAAAAAACATAAATGAAACATACATCCTCGTGGTTGATTCGTAATGGAACTGGATTTCAATAACACACATTATTTGGAGCATCAGTTACTCTTTCAAATCTGTGACGACATAGCATACAAGAAAAGATTTTTGAATGACATCACAACGTTTTTGAAACAATACCTGACTTTAAGTTTTGTCTCATGCAGAGGAGATGTATGAAATAACTAATAATTTCGAAGGTTTCTATCCTGTGTTCATACACGCGCGCATTCCTGTTGCTGATCATACATCATTCAACCAATGAACGATGGCGAAAAAGTAGAGCGCACAGTATGACGTCATCAACACCAAAGTGTACTGTCTTCGACTTCCGTATAAATTTTACTGAAGAAAGTACTTTACGCCTACATAAATGCCAATGGCTCATCAATTTATTTTATAATACAAGATATGTCTACAAGTTGTACACCTTATCTTCGTGTTGAGAGGAAAACAAATACTAAAAAAAAATCAGGTTTGTTTTGAACTTGTATAAAATCTCTGACTATCAAACACGTTGAACTTTTCGCTAATAATACCACTGACGTATGACTAATATGGTGCATGCGTAAAGTTTGATCTGTCAAAAGAGGAATGTTATTTAAATATTCTACTCTTGAGTGAATTTAAAACAACACAAGTTATTACCGTTGTTTAAACACATAATATCGTTTTGCAACAGCACTTGAATGCTCCGTGTTTCTCCACTGAGTGCTAAATCGCCACTAACAAAAATGCAAGACGAAATGAATAACATTCCACTCGCTGACGACGATCCACAAGCCGTTTTACCCGATGACACAGAAACTGCGGATATTTCTCATAATTCAGATGCAATGGTACGAGGTCGCAGTTTGGATTCAATTCCTTCATCTTTTACTAACGGAAGTAGCAGCCCAGGACCGAACAGTCTGGATCCAGATATAAGTCCAGATGAGCAAGAAGAGAAAGCACGACTAATTTCTCAAGTTTTGGAGTTGCAAAACACGCTAGACGATCTCTCTCAGCGTGTTGATAGCGTAAAGGAAGAAAATCTGAAGCTCCGTTCAGAGAACCAAGTGTTGGGCCAATACATAGAGAATTTGATGTCTGCATCAAGTGTGTTTCAGTCCACCTCTCCTAAAACCAAGAAAAAATAAGATATCGGTGCTTCGCCTGTAACGTTCCTTGTTATACCCACTGATCTATATATTTGTGCGCACAGTTTCAAGTATATTGCTTTGTGCTATTTCTGTTTACCAACTCCAGATTTGTGGGTAACAATCAAGTTGCTATTATGAAGATGCATTCACACCCACATGGTTGTATAAACCTGTGTGCTATTTGATCATTTGAGTTCTGTGCGATATGTGGACCAGTGCTGCGTGCAATATTTATTTTAATTATTGTTGTGCTTTGCTTGAGATACTTTTAAGAAACATTGTCATTTGAATAATATTGCATTATTGTCTTTCCACATCAAAGCATCTATTCTCACACCAAAGAAAATGTGCGTCAATATTACTTCTTTCAAACTTTATTTTATTTCATCCAAGACTTGACAGCGCATTGAAAGAAGTTGAACAAAGTAAATGTTTGCTTTTATACTAAGCTGTGGCAATGTGTAGCTGATTTATGCCTCCAGACACAGAGAGAATAATGTTTGTGATAATGAAGATTCTAATTACAAATTATATACTTACATGTTGTCGTAGACATAGAGATATGCAGAGTTAGATGTACACATCTGAATAGAGTAAAATAAATATGAAAGTATACACCCAAACTTGCTTCATTGCACAGAAAATGTCCTGTTTATCACTTTCTGTTGACCACCACATTTGAATTTAAACAAATGTACAATTTTTCATGTGTCTTGTACGTTTCTTTGCTTGTAAACCAGTTTTAAAGGAAATATTTAGAAAAAAGTATTTAGAAAGTCAGATACTTTCATAACTTTCTGTACGAAAGCCTATATTTTAATGTGTACTTATTTACTCTCATTACATCATTGGACAGTTTTATTATTTTCTTTTTTTCATTTGTGTATAAAACATTTATTTTGTAGCAGCAGTTTAGTGTGTGGACTGTGAGTTGGCTGTAGCTCGAAATGCAGAAAGCCTCAACTGATTGCGTTGCACATAATACTGCTTCCAAAAGTCTCACTTCTGTCGAATTGTATGGGAATTGGCATTATATTGCAATCCTGTTTTGATAAATAACAACAACACAGTAATGCAGTCTGTTTAAGTTACTGATATAATTATTTAACTTGTTAAAATTATAGAGGGATTTTCACAATAAACACAAGATTTATATTGGTATATTTTATTTCAGTTCTTATAATCACCATCTTTACCAAATGTGTATGACATCCATAAAGTTACATATTGTTTTTAATCCAATCAGCATATTTCTGTATGTTTGTGTATACACTTGGAATGTTTGCGGCCCCACATTTGTTTGAGCCAAATGATGCCATCCCAACCTGCAACAGCAGCAGTCATTAAATGTGTAGTCACTATATTATGTGTGTTGACATATTTACTTTGTTGTATATCATGTGGATCAAAATACAATCCAATAGTTTTCAATCTGGAACTCCACACAAATGATATATACCAAAAGCATTCACACCAGCAGTCATAGTTTATGAATTGCCCATAACATTCTGCAGGTCTAATTAACTGATGAGTGTAAATATTTGGACTGTTGACATATAAAATGTTTGTGGAAATTACAGTTTTGTGATCAGGCCACAGATCATCAGATTCAACTAACAATGGAGGTGCATTAATCTTGTTCAGTGGTTATCAGGTAGGTATGTAGAGGAATGTCACAAGATCTTTGAAATATTAGCGTTAGCTGCAAATTTTTTCTACCACCACTTTAACAGATAAGTGCACACTTAGTACTTTTTCCAGTCATTAAAGGCATTCCTAATTCCCGCTCGACCCTACCACCACAGTTGTTGTCGTATAAGTTGTATCTGTTTTCATCCATCATTTGATATTTCATGGAGTCTACTAAGTTTCAGTTGCCTATTATACTGAATTGTTGCTGTGATGATGCGTATTTTGATGTCACATTTGTCACAATAAAATGCAGCAGTGTCCAAAACATGACTAACACTACCTGTAAGTATTTTATGCTGTATCTATGGGGTCTTATTTTGTAACAGCAGGACTTTTTTTACTGTTTATTATGTTTCCTGGCGCATCAATGCAGCAACCAATATGGAAACTACAAACATGGATTGGTACGAAGTATATGCTGTGCATGGTTAATATAGTACATTAGTGTTTTGCAGGCAGTGCCCTCAGGATTAGACATTTTATGCTCTGTGGTTTGTGGTTAGGTTTTTATGTTGTAATGAGGCATTCTTTGATCAGATGCATGAAAACTCTGCAATTTGTGATTGATAGTACTGGTTCCCCCTCCCCAGAAGGTATCGTATTGAATTTTATTACTTGCAGTTTTGACTGTTCCACTGTTAAGATTGTTTTGCAGATGATGATCAAAGAAGTTAGTTTCCTCTGCACCACTACTTCACTTTTTTCGATTGCAAACTGTTAATTAGTGTGCATATTCTGACAGATGTAATTAACCAGTATGGTTTATTACTAAGTTTTGTAATAAATGTGCAGTTAAGAATTCTGACACTATCGTACACTCATATCTTGACAACATATACTTGATAATTGCTGTAACCATTTTATATGTCCAGATACATTAGTCTGAGTTTATTCTCATATTCACACTACATATAATGAATTAGTGTTTTTACAGTAAACAAAACATCTCTGAAGGCATTTGTTGTTCTTAAACACACACTGCTTTGTCTCCATTTGAAGATGAACTTTCTACTTGGAACACTGAATCTACAGCTGCATATATATTCGACAAACCATTGTACAGCACATGGAAGAGGATGCTTAATACTGATATTTGGGACACACTGTCCTACCACTATCTTCAGAAGAATGCCTCCTACCAATGGAGAAATTAGAAAAATAATGTGCTTGTCATCATATCGTGAATTTTGCTTTATCATTTTCTTTCACACACATTGCCTTTCTTCAGTACAATTCATGTATATATTTCACCACATGTTACTTTGTCTATGATATTTAGGCAAAAACTATCATAGTAAGTAAATTCTGCCCTAACACAAGTTCATGTAGTCTTGGATAATATTCTTCCAATTGAGCTCTGCAGGTGCATCTCGCAAATTACAATGTGTGAAGGCTTCTCTACTTCCATTTCGCTGTCTAAAGAAGGTGCATAAATATTCAGTTAGATCTTGATATGAGTTCAAAGTGGAGCAAGGGTTGGAAAAACGTAAAACCATAGTATCCTATGACTACAATATCTGAGTTCCAGTTGGAATCAGTGAATTCTTACAAATACCTGGTGTAACACTTTGTAGGGTTGTGAAATGGAATGATTACATAGACTCACTTGTGGGTAAAGCAGGTGGCAAACTTTGGTTTATTATTAGAATAATGAGGAAATACAATCAGTCTACAAAGAAGAGCACTTAAAAATCAGTTGTGCATCCCATCCTAGAATGCTGCTCAAGTGTTGGGGTGTCTACCAAATAGGACGAACGGGGGATATTAAATGTATACAAGGAAGGGCAATGCAAATAGTCACAGGTTTGTTTGACCCATGGGAGAGTGACACAGAGATGCTGAAGAAATGAACATGTAGACTCTTGTAGATTGATGTAAATTATCCTGAGAAAGCCTACTTACAAAGTTTCAAGAACCAGTTTGAAGTTATAACTCTATGAATAAACTAGAACCCTCTATGTAACACCCCTGTAAGAATCATGAGGACAAGATTAGATTAATTACACCAGACACGAAGGCGTTTAAACAATCATTCTTCGCACACTTCATTTGTGAATGGAATGAACAAAAACCCTAATAACTGGTACAGTGGGATGTATCCTGAGCCATGCATTTCACAGTGGTTTGTAGGTTATAGCTGTAGATGTTGAATGAGATAAAGGAAGTCCAGTATACAGCTGCCAGCTATGTATGCTATTAGAGTTATTGCAAATTTTGGTGATAAGGATCTTGGTAAATTAGCTTACTATGCCTACTTTCATTCACTGCTTTCATATGGCATCATATTCTGGGGTAATTCATCGTTGAGTAGAAAAGTATTCATTGCACAAAAACGTGTAATCAGAATAATTGCTGGAGCCCACCCACGGTCATCCTGCAAACATCTATTTAAGGATCTAGGGATCCTCACAGTATATATATTCACTTATGAAATTTGTTGTTAATAATCCAACCCAGTTCAAAAGTAATAGCAGTGTGCATAGCTATAACACCAGGAGAAAGGATTATCTTCACCATGCAGGGTTAAATCTGACTTTGGCACAGAAAGGGGTAAATTATGCTGCCACAAAAATCTTTGGTCACCTACCAAAGAGCATCAAAAGCCTGACAGATAGCCAACTAACATTTAAAAATAAATTAAAAGAATTTCTAGATGGCAACTCCTTCTACTCATTGGCTGAATTTTTAGATATAAATTAAGGGGGGGGGGGGGGGGGGGGGACTTAAACATTAGTGTCATGCAATATTTTGTGTAATGTAATATCCTGTACTGACATCATTTATTAACCTGACACATTCCACATCATTACGAAGTCTCGTATTCATGATCTATGGAACAAGTATTAATCTAATCTAATCTCTAATCTAATCAGTATTCTGTTCTCCTATCTGCACATGTATGACATCACACATCGTATCATCATTATACCTTGGGACAATGCAACATCTGCTATCGGCAGGTTCAGTTGACCTGGAAGATCTGAGGACTCGTATTAACATTCAGCTGTGGACAGAATGTATTAACATTCAGCTGCAATGCAGTTTTTTGACTGATGTGGACAAAACAATTTTCCCATTCAAGTGCTTGTAAAGTGTTGAGCATAGTAATGGTCACCCTTAGATGGCAATGTGTTGCTTGGGATGACCTGAACAAATGTGTGCAAAAGTGTAGAGTACAGTTCATTACCAGAGGATATTTTTTATTCTCCTCATTTCCTTTTTTGCCATTCAGCAGTGTGTGTTGATGTAAAATTTGCATGTGGTTTTTACTTAGTTATTTCTGGCATTAACTATTTACCATTTCTAAGTAGCTACTATCACATCATTAAACTAATGAAAAATGTGTATGGTAAACCACACTATACAGAAATTAGTAAGAAGAGTGACTATGTGACCATGTAATTTAATGAGAGCCAATGATAAGATATCCATTTTATTGACTGGAACAATTTCATCCAAATAAAAATGCAAAGAAAAATCAACTTATAACAAAGCAACATCATGTACTGAGCAAAGGGATATCTAGGCTGGAATAACAAGGCTGAAAGGGATATACTGCTACTCACCAAACAGAAGGCACTGAGCACTAGACAGGGATATATACAGGGTGATTATAATTAAAGTTAAACTTTCAAAACACTGTAGAAATAACACCACTGATCAGAATGATGCCAAATTGCAATGGAATGTTAACAGAGAAGGGGGAAAATGTATGGCAGAAGAAAAAAAAATAGTGTGAAAATTAATCAATAGATGGTGCTGTTTGTGTCAGAATACGTAAATGAAAACACCTGTCATGCACACAACCCATTGAAGTTGGTATAAACATGCTGGGTACCAGCTTTTCCTTCTTTTGTGTCTGCAATGTTTGCCATAACAGTTTCAATGCAGGATCGCACTCTGCTTGTAAAACTGTATTACAAGAATGATTACTGTGCACATGTCACTCTGCAGAAGTTCTGGTCACTGAAGGATTTGGAAAAAAGGCGTTCGTGCGATGAATGCTGTGGGTCTGGAAAAAATGATTTGGAAATTCAAAAAGACGGGTTCTTTTGGTGTGCAACCTGGTAGAGGGAGGAAATGAATTCATTCAACGTCAGTAGAAGCAGTGGCCACAGCAATGCAGGACGAGATGAGTGTAGTGCACAGGGAATCACCAGAACATTGGACATATCCGTGTGCATGGTGCATAAAATCCTACGAAACATTCTTTTGTGCTATCCATTCAAAATTACCCATGTGCACAAGTTGCTTCCTGTTGACCTGCCAGCAAGAGAGATCTTTGCTTCACAATTTCTTGCTCGCATGGAAGTGGACAATGACTGGCCGTGGAAGATTCTGTGGACAGACAAAGGCCACTTCCATCTGACAGGATATATCAATACACAGAATTGTCAAATATGGGCAACGGAAAATCCACACGCAAATCAACCAATATCAATTCATCCTGAAAAGGTCACTGTGTGGTGTGAGTTTATGGCATCGTTTATCTTAGAGCCATATCTTTTTCCAAGAGACAGGTGCTTCCAGTCCTGTTATCTGTACCGTTACTGGTAAGGGCTATGAGTGTGTTTTGCACAACCACGTCATTCCATCTCTCCAACAGGGTGGATGGGATTGTTTTTATGCAAGATGGCGCACCTCTGCACATTGCAAATCCAGTTATTTTTACTTATTTATTTCTTGTTGCATAGGTCCAGTTAGTGAGTCAATCACAAGGATACGGAACATGTCAAATTGTACAGGTTTCAATTTAAACTTACATAAATACAAGGGCAATTCAATGCCAAATTGTACATAGTTTAAGTAAGACATACTATAAATACAGTAATAGATACAATGTCAGCTAGGTAACATAACAAACATTTAACAGAAAAAGGAGTTTCAAATAAAGGTTAAATATAAGAGCACAAAGTTAAATCAGATATTAGGCCTACAAGAGTAAATACAGGTACAGCCAATTTGTTGTTACAAAAAGTGTGCTAATGCTCAAATGCACAATAAAATCAATTTAACTACTTCCAGACACGATAAGTTTAGTGATGGTATACATTTTCTTTCAGATATTCATCCACAGTATAAAAAGATTTCTCTGTCAGGTAATCTTTGAGAACTTATTTAAATTTTGGCAGTTCTGTATGAACACATTTCATATGTAGTGGTAGAGCATTGAACAGCTTAATGCTGGAGTAGTAAACTCCTTTTTGTACCAGAGTGAGACGTTTCATTTTGAAATGTAGATTGTTTTTGTTTCTGGTGTTATAGCCATGGAATTTACTGTTGTCTTGGTAGATAGAATAATTTTTGCACACGAAGGTCAGCAAGGAAAAAATATACTGTAAGGCAGTTGTTAGGATACCTATCTTCTGAAACAAATGCCTGCAAGCGTATCTTTGATGGACCCCACACATTATTCTGTTGCCCTTTTTTGGATGGTGAAAACTTTTTTTGCAAGTGGTTGGTTCCCCCAGAATATGATAACATATGACATCAATGAGTGGAAGTAGCCAAAGTAGGCAACCTTAATGGTGTCAATTTCAGCCACTGAAGAAATTACCCGTAATGCAAATGTTGCCGAGCTAAGTTTTTTACATAGATGAAGAATGTGAACTGACCAATTACATTTACTGTCTACGTAAGCACCCAGGAATTTTGTATCTTCAACTTTCTGTATTGTTTGATCTCTACATTTTATGTTAATTTCATTGAGATTACTTTGTGATGTATGGAACCTCATATAATGAGTTTTATCTGCATTGAGTGAGAGACCATTTGAGGAGAACCAATTTAAGATGTCATTAAAAACAGTATTTGTAGTTTGTTCAAGATCATGAGCAATAAAATCGTCAATTAGAATTATGGTATCATAACAGGATAAATTTGCTGTTTGTCTCAGAACAAAGAGGAAGATCATTAATAAAGATGAGGAAAAGCAGTGGGCCCAAAATGGAGCCTTGAAGCACACCACACGTTATCGTGCCCCATTCAGATGAGGCAGGTTCTCCAGAAGAGCCATTTAGCATTACAGTCTGCTTCTGATCCTGTAGCCACAGGCCAACAGTACCACCTAAACCATAGTATTCTGCCTTTTTCAAAAGAATTTGGTGGTTTACACAGTCAAAGGCTTTCGTAAGATCACAAAAAATACCCACTGGAGACATTTTTTTGTTAATGGCTTCCAAAACTTGGTTGCTGAAAGAGAATATTGCCTGTTCAGTACAAAGACTGGCATGAAAACCAAACTGATTTTTGCTTAAGATACTGTGGAAGTTGAGATGGTTTACAATCCTCCTGTGCATGAGTTTTTCTAGAATTTTCGAGAAGGTAGTTAATAGGGATATTGGGCGACAGTTTGTAACAATGCTTTTATCACCTTTTTTGAAGAGAGGAATCACTACAGCCAACTTTAGTCTGTCAGGGAGAATCCCTTCTTGTAGGGATGTATTGTATATGTTGCATAAAATGGGACTAACAAATTTATAACTGTTTCAGTATTTTACTAGAAATATTGTCCGCACCAGCAGAATTTTTATTTTTTAATGATCTAATTACTCTTATGACTTTGCTTACAGTAACTGGAGGTAAAGATAACTGTTGGTAATAGCTTTCTGTAGGAGGGACAATGATTCTTCCATCGAACCATTACAGCCTGTCTTCTCTGCTGCTCTCAAAAAGTGGTTATTAAATATTTCTGCAACCAACTCAGGTTTCTTTATGATACTGTCCCCTGTTTTAATCTCTACCTGAGACATGTTCCCTGTTGTCCTGCCAGTTTCCCTCTTTATTACATTCCATATAGTTTTAAATTTATTTTCTGAGCTTTCAATTTCTGATTTTATGCACATACTTTTAGATTTATTTATAACCTTCTTTAGAATGCTACAGTAAAGTTTGTAGTGTCGTCATTTCATTGGATCATTACAAGTCCTGAGAGAAATGTATAACATCCTCTTTGTTCTACAAGATGTTATTATCCCTGTAGTGATCCAAGACTTCTTGGCATTGCCTATATGACTATTTCTAACTACTTTTTTGGGAAAGATGGACTCAAATACAGACATGAGTCTGTATTTTTTGTTTACATCTGTTTCCCTATAAACTGGGCTCCAATCTATCTCTTTTAGGCTGTCACTGAATTTTTAAGGCCCTGTTCATTTATTATCCTAAAATATTTCCAAGAATACTCGGAACTGTTGCACACACTGATGTAATTGAGCCTAAGCAATTGACCACCATGATCAGAAAGGCCAATGATTGGATGTACAGTTAAACAGCTGCTGAAGTGCCATTCAGAAATGTTAGAATTACCAGCTGCCATTTCACTACAGCCTGGCTGTCCCAATCACCTGATCTTAATCCGTGTGACTTCTGGCATTGGGGCTGTCTGAAAGATGTTGTGTCCAGTGTTTCGATTGCAAACTTAGCTGCATTGAAGGCACACATTGCGCAACACATTCTGAATGTAACCCCAGAAACACTTCGATCAGTTGTGGAACATGCTGTTTCTCGATTTCAACTTGTTGCAGAATATGGTGGACAGCATATTGAACATCTTTGCACCAGTCACATGGAAATTAATAACTCAATTTGATTTTGATTGATGCTTTTTATGCAGTTTTTGGCCTCAGGAAAATTAAAAACCAATGTGATTTATGATTGTTATGCAGTTTTGGCCTCAGGACAATTAAAACCCAATGTGGTTGATGCTTTTTATGTGGTTTTTGGTCTCAGGACAATTATAAACCAATGTGAGTGATGATTTTTATGCAGTTTTTGGCCTCAGGACAATTAAAAACCAATTTTTTGCATCTGATATGATATGACCTTGCCGTGGTGGATGGGCTTACGTAACTAACAGTATCACACCTGTACACTCATGCACTCTGAGTAGTACAGTTTGTTTAACATCAAATGTACACCCTATGCATTGCTGTGTGATTCATTTTTCATATGTAGTCAACCACTATTAAAATATGATGTTTACAGCACCATCTATTGCTACATTTTGTAACTATTTATTTTTCTCCCGCCATCGTTTTCCCCCTTATCTGATAATATTCTGTTGCAATTTGACATCAATCTGACCAGTGGTGTTATTTCTACAGTGGCTTGAAAGTTTAACTTTAATTATAATCACCCTGTACATCGACTTGGATATATATTTCTGAGTGGAAATGGGGTCGCAGTTTATTGTTTGATGATGTTTTAAAGAGTTTGGCACTGGAGTAAAGAATTTCACATTGAAACAAAAATTCAAATATGAAGTATATCTGGAACTAATTTTTGTATTTGCACATGGCTGTGAATATCCATTGTATCCAAAAATTACCTTAATTATTAATCCTTGCAAACAGGCAAAGCTGGTAGGAAACAAGGCAGCATGAAGCATAATATGTTACTGCCAGTAATGAGACAAAGGAAGTCCAGTATACAGCTGCCAGTCAGTCCAAGAATTATTGTCTGTCACTAATGGTTCTTTCACCTCTGACAGTTACTTGTATATGTGAACAACACTGAGTTACACCATAGTTCAGACCTCATGTTAAGCTGTATGTCCCCCTATAACTGAGTGGATAGTTCAATTCAGAAGGCTCTTGATTCAAGAACTTGTCACATGCAATACGACTATGCCTAGTAGAGCATTTGGTGTTCAAACTAAGCTTCAGGTTGACAACAACTACCGATACGCGGGGTGCAACGTGTATAAGGGCAGATATTTTTATATGTGATTCCTTAGTACGTACATACATCAGTGTGTTGCTTGTTATTTCTCTGCATCAAACAGTCTTCCCACAAGCTTTATGATCTACATCTACATCTACATGATTGCTCTGATATTCACAAGAAAGTGCCTGGCAGAGGGTTCAATGAACCACCTTCAAGCTGTCTCTCTACCATTCCACACTCGAACGGCATGCGGGGAAAACAAGCACTTAAATTTTTCTGTGTGAGCCCTGATTTCTCTTATTTTATCATGATGATCATTTCTCCCTATATAGGTGGGTGCCTACATAATGTTTTCGCAATCGGAGGAGAAAACTGGTGATTGAAATTTCATGAGAAGATCCCATAACAATGAAAAATGCCTTTGTTTTAATGATTGCCAGCCCAATTCACATATCATGTCTGTGGCACTATTTCCCCTATTTCGCGATAATACAAAACGAGCTGCCCTTCTTTGTACTTTTTCGGTGTCATCCGTCAGTCCCACCTGATGTGGATCCCATACTGCACAACAGTACTCCAGAATAGGGTGGACAAGTGTGGTGTAAGCAGTCTCTTTAGTAGACCTGTTGCACCTTCTAAGTGTTCTGCCAATGAATCGCAGTCTTTGGTTTGCTCTACCCACAACATTATCTATGTGATTGTTCCAATTTAGGTTGTTTGTAATTGTAATCACTAAGTATTTAGTTGAATTTACAGCCTTCAGATTTGTGTGACTTATTGTGTAATTGAAATTTAGCAAATTTCTTTTAGTACTCATGTGAATAACTTCACATTTTCCTTTATTCAGGGTCAATTGCTAATTTTCGCACCATATAGATATCTTATCTAAATCATATTTAAGTAACACATTTCGTATTGTTTACTAGTTATATAAATGCAATCTATACCTAAATTTTCTGAGCTATAAATTTTAAAAACCTGACCAAACACACCTGATAACATAAATTCTATAAAATCAAAGTAATTACAAATTAATTCTTCTGTCATTGTATCTCTAATTCAGCACAAAAACAACCACCACTGCACGTAAGACCTTTGTGTCGTTTTTTGTTTACACACCGCCAATCACACGTCCTTGACAAATTTAAAAATTCTTTAAACTTAATTATTCTTTCAAAACTGACTATGAGTGAGAAACATGGGGGCTGTTATAGAGTAGTGAGTAGAGGGATTTGTTGCCAATCTTGTAGGAAATATTTTTAAGGGGGGGGGGGGGTGCAGTGGGGAGAATGTTGGAAGAACAGAAGAGGCTCTCTCCTGGAACTGCAGAGTATGCAGTAGGAACATTTTGATTGGGGAACAGGAAAGGAATATCTGTGCCCTTCAGGCACAGTTGGAGGGAGCAAGGAAGGAACTCATAAGGATCAAGGGAGATAGGGGGGAGGAGGGTGGTTGGGAATTGGCAGCTGGTAGGAGGATAGGAAGAAAGAGAACGCGATCTGACAGTTTTATCATCAACACCAAAAACAGGTATCTAACACTGCCAGAGTTAAATGGAGAAGAGCCTCAGTTAGAACAAGGAGCAGGAAATGTGCAGCACACTTCAACCGAGGCCAAGAAGCCTAGGAATGTACAAAGTCTTAGGAAGAAGAAAGTGCTGCTGCTAGGTAGTAGCCATGTGCGAGTTGTAGGCCCTCAGTTATAGGAAAGTTTAGGGGCAGTATCTTCAAGCCAAATGCAGGGCTAAGTCGTGTAATAAAGGACATAGGGTCTTTATGTAAGGACTTTACAAAAGAGGACCACGTAGTGATAGTGGGTGGGGCAGGAAACAGTTTTAACAGGGATGGGGCATATAACATAGATGGTGACCTGGACAAGATAGATTCCCTGACTCATGGCACCAACATGCACTTTGTTGAGCTGTTCCGGCGTCATGATTGACCACACCTTGATGGATCTGTGAGGTGAATCAATGTGGGGTTAGGGATGGCTCTGAGGACAGCCAACTTTGCTCATGGTCAAATAACTGTTGTCATAGTTAGGAAAAGTTGGTCTTTTTTTAGGATAAAACAACAGGTTCCCCTGCCTAAAGAGTATCTCCAGCAGTTTAAAAAATACTCAAACAATCACTCACAAGACAGATTTTAACGCTTCAAATATCACATATACCAGATGTCACAAAGAAAAACAGACCATTGGAAAGAGAAACATGGAGCATTCCACAGACTTAACAATCCTCCATCAAAACAGGTAATCAATAAAAAATAAAATACAGCTATTAGAAGTTGAGCTACAATCTTTGAACTGCACAGTAGTTTGTATTACTGAGCACTGGTGTAGAGACACAGAAATCCAACTCATAGTATTATCACTGTATGAAAAAGCCAACTCTTACTGCAGAACTACTTCAATGGGTGGAAGTTCATGCATTTATACCAGAAAAGGAACACAGTTCAAATCAAGACATGACCTCAGTACAGTAAGTGAAGACAAACACTTTAAAATGTCAGCTATTGAATTAACAGGGCTTGATATCACCAAGAAATTAATCATTTTGTGCGTGTATAGATCTCCGGGGTAGTGTGGACACTTTTTTCAATAAATTAACAGAAGTTCTACATAAAGTCTCAAGTACAAAGGTCAACATAATTCTGTGTGGGGACATCAACATCAACACTAATATCATAAATTAATCCAGCAGCACCTTCATAAACATCCTTCAAAGTTTTGGCATGTCCCTATTGGTCAGTAGTGCAACAAGGGTTACTACAATGACTTCATCAGTAATTGACCATGTGGCCACAAATATGGACAGGGAAAAATGTGATGTAGCTGTAAAAGATCTTGGACTATCAGACCATCTCAGTCAAATAACAACAGTAAAATCAGGCATTGAATCATTCCCTAAACTGCAAGCCTACAAACAACATATATCAGAAATCAAAATAAAAGATTTTTCAAAAGAGCTAGAAAAACAAAGCTGGGATGAAGTGTATAAGAAAACCAATGTGAATATGAAATTCTCTAAATTCTCCACATTGTTTAAATTGAATTTTGAAAAGCTATTTCCAAAAGTATGCATGTCTGTATCAACATCTCACAAAAACAGATGGATAACAGCAGATATTAAGAAGTCCTCCCAAACACTTAAACACCTCAGTTCCATGAAAAACTTTCACAGTGATCCAGAATTCTTAAATTTCTATCATAGATTCAAAAAGATCTATAGGAAGGAGCTGATTGTTATAAAAAAGGAAATGCAGAATAACAAACTGCTAAGGGAGGGGCATAAGGTAATAAATGATCCACAACACTTAGCAAACTATGTAAACGAGCATTTTTCAAGTATTGCAGAGAAGTTACAGCAAAAATTCCCTAAAACAAATATAACACCTGTAAATAATGTTGCACTAAATACAATGGTGTTACTTCCAACCACAAGGAATGAAGTCAATAAAACTGTTCAAAAACTAAAAAATAAAAAGTCAGTAGGCTTAGATGAAGTACTAATGTGTGTACTGAAACAATGCAAAGGGATTATACGAGGCCCCTTAACAAATATAATAAATGAATCCTTCACATCAGGGACATTTCCAGAGCAGTTCAAACAGGCAAGAGTTGTACCTTTGCTTAATAAAGGTAAAGCAGAAGACATAGAAAATGACCGGCCCATTTCCCTGCTGTCAGCATTCTCAAAAATAATAGAAGCAATTATGAAAGACAGATTAATGAATTACCTGAATAAATACAATCTTTTAAGCTAATCACAGTTTGTTTTCTGAAGTGGCAAAAATACGGAGTCAGGCATAGTAGAATTCACAAAAGTTGTACTTGATGCTCTTGTTAGAGATGAGTGTGTCACAGGCATATTTTTGGATCTTTATAAGGCATTTGATACTGCTGACCACAAGATTCTATTAAATAAATTAGAGGCATTAGGAATAAGAGGGATAGCTAATGACTGGTTTTGATCATACCTAACAGATAGGGTACAAAGAGTAGAGACAACACATACTTCAAATAGATCTAAACATTTAGAAAACACTTATCAAAATCAAAATACATTAATATAGCGGTTTCACAAGGTAGCATATTAGGACCAATACTGTTCCTGATATACGACAATGACTTTCCCAGTAGTGTTACTCATGCTGAAAAAATTCTCTTCGCTGATGACAGCAATATTATAGTCACTGAGAAAACAAGAGAACACCTTGCTGAGAAAGCAAATGAAACTCTCAAGCAAGTTTATGATTGGTCAATAAGCAATAAAGTAACATTGAACATAAAGAAAACTAATGCCATGAATTTCAGTTTGAAGAGGAAAAATGACCACATTAAATTAAATGTAGATGGCACCTCCATACACTGTGTAACAAATGCAAAATTTCTAGAAATGAATATTGATTCTCAGTTGAAGTGGTGTGAACACACAAAGGTACTTGCAAACAATGTCATCAGCATGTTATGCCCTTAGAACCCTATCATCAGTGTGTAACATGCAGTGTCTTTTAGTTACATATTATTCATATGTACACTCAATTCTTAGCTATGGCCTTCTTGTTTGGGGAACAAATGCACAAAATATGAACACAGTTTTCGAACTCCAGAAAAGAGCCATAAGAATAATCACCAAAAATACTAGTCGAACTCATTGTAAAGATCTGTTCAAAACACTGGGGATTTTAACTGCTCCATGTGAATACATTACCAGTCAGTTGAACATATCAAAATAACGTTGGTAATTACTGCACAAACAGCTCTGTCCATGACCATGCAACAAGAGATAGACTCAACTTACATTTACCAAGAAAAAATAAACATAAAACTCAAAACAGCATTTTCTACCAAGGAATAAAACTGTACAATAAATTACTGAAACAGATTAAAGAAATTGCAAAAATACACTTATTTAAAAAGGCAGCTAAATGCAATACATTTTATACATTGAAGTATTACTTATATAAAACAGAGTAGAGGTTCGATAAAAAAATGTTATACAAATAAATAATAATAATGATTATAAAAAATCCAACATTCCACATAACATCTTCACTTTATGTTTTTTCCCTTCTTCTTTCCTTTCTAGAAATACTTACCCCCAAGCTATGCATAGCACAGTACTAACACCTCATCCTCTTTCTGAGCTCAACATCTCACTCATTATGGAGGGATGCTGACTCAGTTTTACAGGATAGAAAATGGGAAGCTGTGGTACAGAAAATGGCCCAGGGATCTCCAGTGTGTGTGTGTGTTGTGTGTATAGTGAGTGAAGTGTTATGAAACAATGTGTGTATAGTGTGTGCAGTGACTGATAGTAAGATATGTGTGAACAGTGTGGCATTACATTATTTAATAAGTTATTTGTAAGAAAAGTATTGTATACCAGGAGTAAATATAATGATTGTCTTTAACTAGAATTCTGTAAATATTTGTGTATACAAATTAGCTTATTTTAAATTGATCTAAACTTGTAAACACTTTGATATGTCCTGTATCCTTGTAATAAGAGATCTATGGATGAATAAAGCTACTACTACTACTATTTTGCAATTTGTTTTGGTCATCTGATGACTTTACAAGATGGTAAATGACAGCATCATCTGCAAACAATCTAATAGGGCTACTCAGATTGTCAGCTATGTTGTTAATATAGATCAGGAACAATAGAGGGCCTATAACACTTCCTTGGGGAACGTCGGAGATTACTTCTGTTTCACTCAATGACTTTCTGTCTGTTACTACAAACTGTGACCTTTCTGACAGGAAATCATGAATACAGTCACACAATGGAAGCAATACTCCACGAGTGCTTGTGAGGAATGGTGTCAAAAGCCTTCTGTAAATTTAAAAATACAGAATCAATTTGACATCCCCTGTCAATAGCACTCATTACTTCATGAGAATAAAGAGCTAGTCGTGTTTCACAAGAATGATGTTTTTGGAATTCATGCTGACTATATGTCAATAAATCATTTTCTTCAAGGTAAATGATAATGTTCGAACATAGTAAATGTTCCAGAACCATACTGCAGATCAACATTGGCGATATGGGCCTGTAATTCAGTGGATTACTCCTATTTCCCCTTTTGGGTATTGGTGTGACTTGAGCAATTTTCCATTCTTTAGGTATAGAACTTTCTGTGAGTAAGCAGTTGTATATAATTGCTAAATATGGAGCTATTGTTTCAACATACTCTGAAAGGAACCTGAGTGGTATACAATCTGGACCAGAGGCTTTGCCTTTATTAAGTGATTTAAGCTGCTTTGCTACACCGACAATATCTACTCCTATGTTTCTCATCTTGGTAGTTGTTCTTGATTGGAATTCACGAATATTTACTTCATCTTCTTTGGTGAAGGAGTTTTGGTAAAAAAATAACTCTGCTTTAGTGGCACTGTCATCAGTGACTTCACCAGTGTCATTGTGCAGTGAAGGTATTGACTGCGTCTTGCCACTGGTGTGCTTTATGTATAACCAGAATCTCTTTGGGTTTTTTGCCAGTTTCTGAGACAGAGTTTCATTGTGGAAATTATTAAAAGCATCTTTCATTGGGGTACGTGCTATATTTCAAACTTCTGTAAAGCTTTGCCAATCTTGGGGATTTTGTGTTCTTTTAAATTTAGCATGCTTTTTTCGTTTCTTCTGCAACAGCGATCTGACCCGTTTTGTGTACCACAGGGGATCAGTACCATCACTTATAAAATTATGTTGCATATATCTGTCAACTATCATTGATACTATCTCTCTGAAATCATTCCACATCTTTTCGACACTTATGTGATCAGACTGGAAGGAGTGGAGACTGTCTCTTAAAAAGGCATTTTTATCAACTTTTTTAAATACATGTACTTTGCGTTTCTTTTTGATGGTTGTAGGTGTTATGGTATTCAGCCTAGCAGCAATTTCCTTGTGGTTACTAATCCCTGTATTCGTCCTGATACTCCCCATTTGCCCAGGATTATTTGTTGCTAAGAGGTTAAGTATGCTTTCACAACTGTTTATGCTTCGAGCGGTCTCATGAACTAATTGTTCAAAATAATTACCTGAGAAAGCATTCAGTACAATTTTGGATGACATTTTACACCTGCCGCCAGCTTTAAATGTATAATTTTTCCAGTATATCGAGGATAGATTGAAATCACCACCGACTATAATTGTATGAGTGGGAAACCTACTTGAAATGAGACTCAAGTTTTCTTTGAACTGTTCAGCAACTATTTCTTCTGAGTAAAATGATCCAATTAATAGTTTAGAAACAATTGAAATCACTCAAAAGAGGAAAGGCCGCTGGACCTGATGGGATACCAGTTCGATTTTACACAGAGTACGTGAAGGAACTTGCGCCCCTTCTTGCAGCGGTGTACCGTAGGTCTCTAGAAGAGCGTAGCATTCCAAAGGATTGGAAAAGGGCACAGGTCATCCCCGTTTTCAAGAAGGGACGTCGAACAGATATGCAGAACTATAGACCTATATCTCTAACGTCGATCAGTTGTAGAATTTTGGAACACGTATTATGTTCGAGTATAATGACTTTTCTGGAGACTAGAAATCTACTCTGTAGGAATCAGCATGGGTTTCGAAAAAGACGGTCATGTGAAACCAAGCTCGCGCTATTCGTCCACGAGACTCAGAGGGCCATAGACACGGGTTCACAGGTAGATGCCGTGTTTCTTGACTTCCACAAGGCGTTCGATACAGTTCCCCACAGTTGTTTAATGAACAAAGTAAGAGCATATGGACTATCAGACCAATTGTGTGATTGGATTGAAGAGTTCCTAGATAACAGAACGCAGCATGTCATTCTCAATGGAGAGAAGTCTTCCGAAGTAAGAGAGATTTCAGGTGTGCCGCAGGGGAGTGTCATAGGACCGTTGCTATTCACAATATACACAAATGACCTTGTGGATGACATCAGAAGTTCACTGAGGCTTTTTGCAGATGATGCTGTGATATATCGAGAGGTTGTAACAAGGAAAATTGTACTGAAATGCAAGAGGATCTGCTGCGAATTGACGCATGGTGCAGGGAATGGCAATTGAATCTCAATGTAGACAAGTGTAATGTGCTGCGAACACATAGAAAGAAAGATCCCTTACCATTTAGCTACAAAATAGCAGGTCAGCAACTGGAAGCAGTTAATTCCATAAATTATCTGGGAGTATGCATTAGGAGTGATTTAAAATGGAATGATCATGTAAAGTTGATCGTCGGTAAAGCAGATGCCAGACTGAGATTCATTGGAAGAATCCTAAGAATATGCAATCTGAAAACAAAGGAAGTAGGTTACAGTATGCTTGTTCACCCACTGCTTGAATACTGCTCAGCAGTGTGGGATCCGTACCAGATAGGGTTGATAGAAGAGATAGAGAAGATCCAACAGAGAGCAGCGCGCTTCATTACAGATCATTTAGTAATCGCGAAAGCATTACGGAGATGATAGATAAACTCCAGTGGAAGCCTCTGCAGGAGAGATACTCAGTAGCTCGGTACGGGCTTTTGTTAAAGTTTCGAGAACATACCTTCACCGAGGAGTCAAGCAGTATATTGCTCCCTCCTACGTATATCTCGCGAAGAGACCATGAGGATAAAATCAGAGAGATTAGAGCCCACACCGAAGCATACCGGCAATCTTTCTTTCCACGAACAATACGAGACTGGAATAGAAGGGAGAACCAATAGAGGTACTCAGGGTACCCTCCGCCACACACCGTCAGGTGGCTTGCGGAGTATGGATGTAGATGTAAATTTAGATGTAGTCCAATTGTCAAGTATAACCTCTACTCATACTATTTTGCAGGAACTATCTACTTCAATTTCACTAAAAGGTAAACTACTACTGACAGCAATAAATACTCTACCACCAACTGTATTTAATCCATCCTTTCTGAACACTGTTAGGTCAGTTGAAAAAATTTCAGCCGAACTTATTTCCAGCTTTAGCCAGTTTCTGTACCTATAACTATTTGAGCTTCAGTGCTTTCTATTAGGGCTTGGAGCTCTTGTTATTTCCCAACACAGCTACAAAAATTTACAACTACAATACTGATCTTACTATCTTACTGTGTTTTACCTGCCCCCTTTTAGATGGATACCCTTTCTGTGGTTTCCTGAGACCCTCTAACCCAAAAAAAAACCACCCAGTCCCTTCCACACAGCCCCTGCTACCCGTTTAGCTGCTTCTTGTGTGTAGTGGACTCCTGACCTATTAAGCGAAACCTGGAAACCCACCACCTGATGGTGCAAGCCAAGGAATCTGCAGCCTACATGGTCAAAGAACTGCCTGAGCCTCTGATTCAGACCCCCCACTTGGCACTGCACCAGAGGACCACAGGCGGTTCTGTCGGCAATGTTGCAGATGGTGAGCTCTGCCTTAATCTCACAAGTAATACTGGCAGTCTTTACCATTTCTGCTAGTCGCCTGAAACCACAGAGAATCTCCTCTGATCCAAAGTGACACACATCATTGGTACCGACATGGGCCACCACCTGCAGTTGGCTGCATCCTGACTCTTCACGGCATGCAGAAGCACCATTTCCACATCTGGAATGACTCCCCCCAGTATGCACACAACGTGCACATGGGCTTCTTTGCCCTCCTTGGCAGACATGTTCCTATGGGACCCCATTATGTGCCTAATGTTGGAGCTCCCAACTACCAGCAAACTCACCCTCTGTGAATGCCCAGACCTTGTGAGCCGAGAAGCTTCCTCTGGATCAGGGTGGACGACTGTATCCAGCTCGGAGACTTTATCAGCCACAGATAGCGCCTGAAACCTGTTCGTCAAATGAACTGGGGAGGCCCTACAAGTGGTCCATCAGAAAGTCTTTCACTGCCTGCCAGACTTTGGAATTATCTCCCACTCAACAACAGGTGAGGGTTCAACATCAGTGCAGGCAGTACCCAGGGTGGCCACAGCAGTCGACCAATCAGGGGACATATGAGACTTGCTCGACATCCCTCGCATACCCGCATCAGACCCCCCCCCCCCCCCCCCACAATGATGCCCCTTGGCAGCAGCCTCAAGCTGTGTGATGGAAGCCAATGCAGTCTGGCAGCCTGGAGCTGTGAGTGATAGGTCAACAACTCAGCTCGCATCTGTACACAGCAATCACAGTTCCTATCCATTACTGAAGTCTCTCATGTTTGAAGCTCATAAAAATGTGTAATAAATGGATGGTGTACTCGCCTTATTAGCAGCAGGAACTCGCAGTACACTCTCACTGATAGTCTAACTGACACAATGTTTTCTGCATGGTTGTAGCTGCACCACTAAGTGGACAATGCCTGTTGGTATAGACTCACTGTTTTGCTTCCATACTTCAATGCCTGACATACTCCCCAGGGGAAAATAAGTATTAATGGCTTGCTCTTGCCACAATGGAGGTACTAAACACCCACTATAATCTGCTTAGCATATTCTAGCCTTTGTCTGCCCCTTCTATATTTATCCTTTCTGCAGTTTCTTCCAGTACCACGCCAATCATTCCTTGATACCGAAGCAGATCTCCCACTAGCCCATCCCCTCTACTGGTAAGGGTACTTCACAGATTTCATCTATTCTTTGGAATAATACTTCATTTTATACTTTATCCTCTCTGCCACGTTAAAATGGAGGCTCCAGTGCTGTGGTCACAACAGGGGTCTAAGTTGGATGGCACCATCACTGAAGGTCAGATCAAAGCACACCACTCTACTGTTGAAATAACACCATGTACAAGTTGTACTGCCTGTTACTTACCATCAGAATGCAGGTTCTGATAACCCCTTGAGACGTACCATGGTGAGATAGCTCCACTCACTACAATTCTATGCCTTAAATAAATAATTGATTTCTGTTTTGCTATTACATGGTCCAGTCCACATTAATGTGACCACCATCTAGGCTTGATGCCGATGTGCAATAACTACTCACAGATGCAAGTGGGAGTACTAGCATAAAGCATGTCAAGGGGATGCAGAAAACAGGAAAGTTGTTGTCATAATCTGAAAAAAGAGCAATTTATATGATTATTGGCTTTTGGGCCAATGGTGGAATAATTTCCAAAGCAATTAACTTTGTAAACTGTTCAAATGCCACTGTAGTTGAAGTATACAATGCAGAGCCAAACAGTGCTATCCAGAATGGGTGCTGAGGCAATTGTGGTCCACCAGGCCATAGGCATTGATGGTTGGACTGCTAACATCACTGTTAGAGACAGATAGCCCACATAATCCAGTTATGCTAGCTACTGATGCAGCATGTATATGGACCATGATAACCCCTTCAGCACCAACAATGGTCTGAAGATGGCACACTGAAGCACCAAAACTGGTAGCTACACAATAAAGAAAATCATAAAGATGGCTGTAGGCATTTCAGTTTCTTACAATAGTGAATGGCCATGGTTCCCAAGACCTCTGGTCAAAAGGATGGACATACAAAAAAAAGTAGATGGAAGGGGTGAACAAAAGCTGTGGAGATATCTAGAGGTGAATAGATTCACAACTGTTGAGCAACTGATCACCCAAATGACCTAAGGCACTACCAACATATTCCCTCAATCACTGCTCAGCTAGTGTTGATGTCTATGGGCATCTGTAGCAGGTGTCTGGATCATGAACACATGCTGACTGCTGTTTATCGGCAATGAAGGCTGGGATTTGCTTGGCAGTACTGTAACTAAATATCCACTGAGTGGCGACAGGTGGCCTTTTCAGATGTACCACATTTTAAGATGGTCATTGGCATGTACAGCATGAAACAATTGAAAGCAAACACCCCCTCACCAGTCGTTAGTAGGTTTCAGGCCAGAGGAGGGAGCATTGTGGTCTGGGAAATGTTTTTGTGGTATACCCTGGGTGATCTCGTCACTCTGGAAGGTACAGTGGACCAACCCAAGTATGCAGCTGTCCTTGGGGACCATACAGTTTTTTTTTACCCTCATCACAATGGCACCTACCAGTGGACAATACCACATGTTACACAGCTTGCATTGTATGTGTGTGGCTCAAAGAACACCAGGATGACTTTACGATACTTCCCTGGTCACCATACTCCTTGGATTTAAACCTATTCAAGAATCTGCAGGACCACTTCAACTGGGCTGTATGTGCCATGGATCCTCAACCGAGAAATGTAGGGCAGATGGCCGTGGCATCCGAGTCAACATGCCTCCACATCCCTGTCGGTACCTTCTAGAACCTCATTGACTGACTTCCTGAACGTCTCACAATGATCCATGCTGCAAAAGGTGGTTATTCAGGCTTTTGACAGGTGGACACAGTAATGTGACTGGACAGTGAATATACATAATGCACTTACCATGAGTATACAGAATGGCCAAATTCTTGTCCACACTGTATTGCACAAAACTTTACTGTCTGCATGATAATTTTCAGACTGCTGATGATAATGATGTATTTAGTTTACAAGGAAACAGTTTATGTAAAGAAATGTTCACAAACTATGATACCTGTAAACCATATGCATGTCAGAATTAAACCCCACTAAAAATTTCCTGTTTTAACTTTGATATAGATTATTTGAAAGCCCTCATTCTTCTCTTTCTGAAAGTGGTTTTACTTTCCCAAAAACTTAATATTTCAAAAGTTATTCAAATTCAAAATTTTCATGTTCTATAATGTTCCACTCTTAAAATGCAATCCTGTCAAAATTCTGCTGTTCTAGTTTTGTAGCCATGATTTTTCTTATTGCAAAAGTTTATACTTTCACTAAAATAGCATGTTAGTTTATGAAATACTCAAATTACAGAAGTTAACTTTCCCTAAAATTCTTGGTGACCTCTGGAAATACCAGTGTACGCAAAAACTTCCATTTCATAATATAATACCCATAATTTTGCTGATTTCTGATAGAACAGATTATAGTTAATTACAATAACTTCATTTTATTTTTGCATGTTTTACTTTTTCTGCTTTTTACATTAATATAAAAATCTAATAGTCCTCTACTGTACCAGTTTGTCATTTTTCGCTATGTGTGTCTTCATAAAGACATCACACACATTGCCATAAAGAGTCTGTAATGACCACCGAACATGTAAGGTTCTATAAGCAGTGCCCAGAAGTCAAAATTTATTTATCTACACTGATCAGCCAGAACATTATGACCACCGACCTACTATCAATATAAAAGCATCCAGGCAATAGCAACATCATCTGATAAGGAATAACTGCTAGTCAGAAACGCATGTGGTACATGTAGTTTCAGTGAGCATGCTGTCTGTGTGTAGAATGGCGAAGGCGCAAAGTCTATCTGAGTTTGACAGAGGGCAGATTGTGACTGAGTCCTAAAGCATCGACTGTGCACCAACCAGTGTAGCACTGTGAAATTGCATCAAAAAGTTTCTGACACGCATGCCAGTGGAAGGGCATTGCCACACCTATATGAAGAAAGAGTTTGGCACCCCCTGTCAACACTGACTTAACCATCGCCCATTACTGGTTGGGCACAGTACAGTCACAGACTTCGAGAGCATCAGTACTGAGTAATAAGAAGATGATACTTAGCCTGTGTTCTGCGAGTAGTTACAGTGTGTAAATGTAATTGCATGTAGAAGGCACAGGAAGCACATCAAGCTGCCTCATAATGAGAAGTTAAGTTATATTTCTTTCCTTTTTAGAAATAAAGTGTTTTGTTAAACTGCAAGTGTTATTTACAGATCATTTTGGTTTCCTGCCACTGACTTCTCTCCATCCTTGATTGCATCAGTGCTGACTCCAACTGTAGCCAACACAACAGTAATATCCTGGTGGCTTGCCACGAGCATTTCGGAAACAGTATGCATTGTTGGGTGTTCGAGAAGTGCTATGGTGAGTGTCTTCAACACGTGGCAAACCCAAGGTGAAATCATGTCCAACATCATGGGCCTGGCTGGCCACTCCTCATTACAGATGTCAGACATTGTAGGCTGAGCAGACTGGTACAACAGGACAGGCAGCAAACTGTAGTGGAACTAACATCAGACTTGTAATGCTGGGCAGGGCACAAGTCTGTCTGAACACACAGTGCACTGGACACTGCTAACTATGGGCCTCCGCAGCTGATGACCCATGCATGTGCCTATGTTAACACTGTGATGTTGGCAACTAGGACTGAAATGGGCACGTGACCATTGGTACTGGACATTGGCACAGGGGTAGAGCATTACATGGTCTGATGAATCCCAATACCTTCTTCATAACACTGATGGGAGGCACAAATCTGCCATCTTCCAGGGGAACAGATCCTTGGCACCTGTACAGTGGGACAGAGGCAGCTCCATTATGCTCTGGCAAACATTCACATAGGCATCCATTGGTCCAGTGGAGCTTGTGCAAGGTACCAAGATGGCCAAGCAGTATCATACACTCATTGTAGACCACATATACCCCTTCATGATGATCATGTTTCCCAAAGGTAGTGACATTTTTTAACAAGATAATGCGCACTGTCACAAGGCCAGGAGTGTGATGGAGTGGTTCAAAGAAAACATTTATCTACAACTTGTACAAAAACTGCACTGCAGTCATGAGTCGAGTTGGGGGATATGAAAGGGAAGCAGTAGTTGAGAAGGCAGTCAGGATAGGGTTGTAGCCTATCCCCAGTGTCATTTGATCTGTACATTGAATGAGCAGTAAAGGAAACAAAGCAAAAGTTTGTAAATGGAATCAAGTTAAGGGAGAAGAAACAAAAACTTTGAGGTCTACAGATGTAATTCTGTCAGAGATGGCAAAGGACATGGAAAAACAGCTGAATGGAATGGATAGTTTCTTGAGAAGATGTTATAAGATGATGTAGTGAGACAAACATGGTAGATCAACCGAATATTACTGCACCATGTATTAGCATACAACCTGACGCCAAACATCTTACAACTCTGTACATTTCACTTATGCATATTGCCACAAACTATATGGTGGAATGCAGTGTTAACGATGCCTGTAAAGCTTTGTGTAGCTAATCAAATGACAGGGTAGTATTTCAAAAGTAATTTCTCAAAACAAATTGCAACAAACAGCATATTTTCATATTTTGATAAACCCTGTGCGTTTCATAAAAAAACAACAATTTAAAGGTCATATCCAATATATTTGAAACTTAAGGAAATGTTAGCAACAAAATCCAAATTGTAATTAAGAAGAAAATCAACTTTATAGGTTTTGCAGTATTGGATCAGACACCAAATACTATTTTGTAAAGAAAATTGTGAAATCCAAGATAGTCATTAGTATGTGTTAATTTGGAAATTTATACCGTATAAAACCACAGTATTAGAAGCAATACAGTCTCTGGCAGCTGAGGTCACACTCCAGCTGCAGCTGCCAGAGACTGTGGTCATGTGTGTGTATTGATTATGGATATCACATTTTTGTATTTCACCAAAATGTGCTCACCTCATAAAAAGCCAGCTTAATGAGGATATCAAGCAATGTATCAGGAATCCACAAAAGTCAATTTACGATTAAGAAGAAAATCAGTATTTTATATTTTGCATTATTGGATGGGATATAAAAAATTATTTTGCACAGTAAATCACAAAATTCACAATTACAAACACTATGTATCAATTTGGCAATTTATTTCCTGTAAAACTACTGCAGCAAGAACTTTTGTAATGAATTTTTTAATTGTAACTTATATATTGGGCAATTTCAGTAATTACTGTTTCGTTTACTTGATTGTTAAAAGATGCATATAAGCGAGCAGCAGAGGCCAGAGGGGAGAGGATTTAGTTGCTTTTGTGTTACTGCTTATGGTGGATTGGAGGAAATTCACAATAAATGCCAAGAAAATGTAAAGTGTGTTAACTTTTAGAAAACCCGGATCCCATAAATTATGATTGCTCAGGCTGTGAAGACAGATTTACATCCTGGATTCTACATGGAGAATTGTCAAACATGAGATGAGTATCCCAGTCTTCTAAAATAACTTGTAGTGACAAATAATTGTTTGAAAGTTTGCCACTGGTCATATTTATAATATAACCATTTATGTTTCATTACTAGATAATAAGTCATAATGAACATCAATGAAAGTAAAACTAGATTAATGGCATGTAGCTGAATTCAGCCAGGTGACAGTAAGGGAATTGGATTAGAAAGTGAGACATTGAAAGTAGTAGAGGGGTTTTGTTATTTGGGCAGAAAAATAGCTGACATTGGCCAAAGTAGACAGGATATAAAATTCAGAATGGCTATAGCACAAAAGGATTTCTGAAAATGATGAGTTTGTTAACACTGAAATAAATTTGAAAAGAATGTCCATATTGCTGTGTGATTTTCAATTTTTATTTTTTTCTCTTTCACTACAGATATGTTTCGGTTAACTTCCATTATCAAATGACCTGCAGTACATTGTGGGTGACTTTAACTTCATTATACATTTTTATATTATAGTAGCCTTTTCTGAAGTTGTTTATATAGCATGTGGTCTTGTATGGAATTGGAACATGGACAATACATTGTTGATACAAGAAAAGAATAGAAGGTTTCAAAATTAGGTGCTGCAGAACAATGCTGAAGATTAGGTGTCTAGATGGAATCATTAATGAGGATGTTCCAAACTGTTTTGGGGAAAAAAAAGAAATTTATGGCATAACCTAACTAAAAGAAGGGACTAGTTGACAGAACACATTCTAAGACAGGTATGGGCCACACTTGACTTGTGGACCTGATTCACATACTTACACGAGCTCATGGGTCACATCATCATGTAATGTGACAGCAGTGCTCTTAGTACATGAAGTCAAAACTACAGTGTCCATGACATTAATGTTTATGGTTTAATGCTCCTATATGAATGGCCCTCCTTCCCGACATGCCATGCCAACAAATTATGCCTCAAAACACGTTTTCGAGGATACATTCATTTTATGTTCACCTCATCTTCAGATATTTACTTACGAAATTTTACAATGTTGATGAATATTTCTCTGGTCTCCAGCCAGGTAGTAGTGTTGATATCTCAGGACATTTCAGGAAGTGTCATACTACCCATCTTCTGGCGAAGACTTCCCGAAACATCGTAAGATATCAATGCTACCACCCGGCTGGAGACCTGAGAAATCTTCATCAATAGTTTATGCCGGGAAAGCCTACAGTCACATTTTACAATCTTGTTGTTGTCGTTGTTGTCTTCAGTCCAGAGACTGGTTTGATGCAGCTCTCCATGCTACTCTATCCTGTGCAAGCTTCTTCATTTCCAAGTAACTACTGCAACCTACATCCTTCTGAATCTGATTAGTGTATTCATCTCTTGATATCCCTCTAAGATTTTTACCCTCCTCACTGTCCTCCAATACTAAATTGGTGATCCCTTGATGCCTCAGAACATGTCCTACCAACCAACCCCTTCTTCTAGACGAGTTGTCCCACAAATTCCTCTTCTCCCCAATTCTGTTCAGTACCTCCTCATTAGTTACATGATCTACCCATCTAATGTTCAAAATTCTTCTATAGCACCACATTTTGAAAGCTTCTATTCTTGTCTTCTCTAAACTATTTATCATCCACATTTCGCATCCATACATGGCTACAGTCCATTCAAATACTTTGAGAAAAGACTTCCTGACACTTAAATCTATACTCGATGTTAACAAATTTCTCTTCTTCAGAAATGCTTTTCTTGCCATTGCCAGTCTACATTTTATATCCTCCCTACTTCAACCATCAACAGTTATTTTGTTCCCCAAACAACAAAACTCATCTACTACTTTAAGTGTCTCATTCCCTAATCTAATTCCCTCAGCAAACCTCAAAGTTTTCATTTCTTCTCCATGGATTTTCAATTCCTACTCCAAATTTTTCTTTTGTTTCATTTACAGCTTACTCAAAGTATAGACTGAATAACATTGGGGATAGGCTTCAACTGTGTCTCACTTCCTTTTCAACCACAGCTTCCCTTTCATGCCCCTCGACTCTCATAACTGTCATCTGGTTTCTGTACAAATTGTAAGTAGCCTTCCGCGCACTCTATTGTACACTTGCCACCTTTAGAATTTGAAAGAGAGTATTCCATTCAACATTGTCAAAATCTTTCTCTAAGTCTACAAATGCTACAAAAGTAGGTTTGTCTTTTCTTAATCTATCTTCTAAGATAAGTTGTAGGGTCATTGTAGGGTCAGTATCGCCTCACATGTTCCAACATTTCTACGGAATCCATACTGATCTTCCCCAACGTCGGCTTCTACCAGTTTCTCCATTAGTCTGTAAAAAATTCATCTCAGTATTTTGCATCTGTGACTTATTAAAATGATAGTTTGGTAATTTTCACACCTGTCAACACCTGCTTTCTTTGGAATTGGAATTATTATATTCTACTTGAAGGCTGAGGATATTTCACCTGTCTCATACATCTTGCTCACTGAATAGTAGAATTTTGTCAGGGCTGGCTCTCCAAAGGCTACTAGTAGTTCTAATGGAATGTTATCTACTCCCGGGGCCTTGTTTCAACTTAGGTCTTTCAGTGCTCAGTCAAACTCTTCACACAGTATCATATCTCCCATTTCATCTTCACCTAGGTCCTCTTCCATTTCCATAATATTGCCCTCAAGTACATCGCCCTTGTGTAGACCTCTATATACTCCTTCTACCTTTCTGCTTTCCCATCTTTGCTTAGAACTGGTTTACCATCTGAGCTCTTGATATTCATACAAGTGATTCTCTTTTCTTCACAGGTCTCTTTAATTTTCCTGTAGGCAGCATCTATCTTACCCCTAGTGATATACACCTCTACATCCTTACATCTGTCCACTAGCCTTCCCTGCTTAGTCATTTTGCCCTTCCTGTCACTCTCATTTTTTAGACGTTTGTATTCCTTTTTGCCTGCTTCATTTACTACATTTTTATATTTTCTCCTTTCATCAGTTAAATTCAATATCTCTTCCATTACCCAAGGATTTCTACTAGCCCTTGTCTTTTTACCTACTTGATCCTCTGCTGCCTTCACTATTTCATCTCTCAAAGCTACCCATTCTTCTTCTACCATATTTCTTTCCCCTGTTCCTGTCAATTGTTCCCTAATGTTCTCTCTGAAACTCTCTACAACCTCTGGTTCTTTCAGTTTATCCAGGTCCCACCTTGTTAAATTCTCACCTCTTTGCAGTTTATTCAGTTTCACTCTACAGTACATCACCAATAGATTGTGGGTCAGAGTCCACATCTGCCCCTGGAAATGTCTTACAATTTAAAACCTGTTTCCTAAATCTCTGTCTTGCCATCATATAATCTATCTGAAACCTTCCAGTGCCTCCAGGCCTCTTCCATGTATACAGCCTTCTTTCATGAGACTTAAACCAAGTGTTAGCTATGATCAAGTTATGCTCTGTGCTAAATTTTACCAGGCAACTTCCTCTTTCATTCCTTATCCCCATTCCATATTCACCTACTACCTTTCCTTCTCTTCCTTTTCCTATTATCGAATTCCAGTCCCCCATAGCTACTAAATTTTCATCTCCCTTCACTATCTGAATAATTTTTTTTATCTCATCGTACATTTCTTCAATCTCTTCATCATCTGCAGAGCTAGTTGGCATATAAACTTGTACTACTGTGGTATGTGTGGGCTTCATGTCTATCTTGGCTACAATAATGCGTTCACTATGCTGTTTGTAGTAGCTGACCTGGCTCCTTTTTTTTATTCATTGTTAAACCTACTCCTGCATGACTCCTATTTGATTTTGTATTTATAACCCTGTATTCACCTGACCAGAAGTCTTGTTCCTCCTGCCACCGAACTTAACTCATTCCCGATATATTTAACTGTAACCTATCCATTTCCCTTTTTAAATTTTCTAACCTACTTGCCTGATTAAGGGATCTGACATTCCACACTCCGACCCATAGAACGCTAGGTTTCTTTCTCCTGATAACGACATCCTCCTGAGTAGTCCCCGCCCGGAGATCCAAATGGGAGACTATTTTACCTCTGGAATATTTTACCCAAGAGGATGCCATCATCATTTAACCATATAGTAAAGCTGCATGCCCTTGAGAAAGATTATGGCTGTAGTTTCCTCTTGCTTTCAGCTGTTCACAGAACCAACACAGCAAGGGAGTTTTGGTTAATGTTGCAAAGCCAGATCAGTCAATCATCCAGGCTGTTGCCCCTGCAACTACTGAAAAGGCTGCTGCCCCTCTTCAGGAACCACACATTTGTCTGGCCTCTCAACAGATACCACCCCATTGCACCTACGGTAAGGCTATCTGTATCGCTGAGGCACGCAAGCCTCCCCACCAACAGCAAGGTCCACAGTTCATGGAATTCAAGACAATAACTGTCTTAAAAACTTCCATTGGAAAATTCTGTCATGCCTTGGTCTTCCTCCTAGAAATTTCTTCCACTGGCCATATTGAAACTAATCACAGGCTGGATATGAGCCACAGGCTGCCTATTGCCCACCCATATTCTAAGGCACACCGGAAATAGTTACTCCAGATGTGGAATGGCTTCTTTCAGACAACACGGAGAGCACAGGGTGCAGCCAGCTGCAGGGTATGGCTCATGTTGGTACTAACAATGTGTATGGGTTTGAATTGGAAGAACTTCTCCCTGGTTTTCCTCAGCTAGCTGAAGCAGTAAGTACTGACAATCTTGCTTGCCAGTTCCACTTAATAGTTCAGGGGTACAATACACACAGGAAGTGGCTACATGGATAGTAGGGGCTGTGTGGAGAGGACTGGGCAGATTTTTATGTTAAAGGGTCTAGGAAAACTACAGAATGGGTGTCAATCTAAAAGGATGCATGCCAAAAACAGGAAGGTGAACCTAACAACAGTAGATATTGCAGCTGTAAACTGTTGTAGCTATGTTGGGAAAGAGCTCCAAGTGCTAATAGAAAGCACTGAAGCTCAAATCATTATAAGTAAGGAGAGCTGGCTAAAGCCAGAAATAAGTTCATCCAAAACTTTTACAAAGGACCTAACCAAGTTTAGAAAGCATGAATTAAATGCAGTTGGTGTTCAAGTCTTTATTGCTGTCATAAGTTATCTTATAGTGAAATTGAAGTAGCATGTTTCTGTGAGCAGGTATGGGTGGAGATTATACTTGACAACTGGATTAAATTAATATTTGGTTCCTTTTACTGACCTTCTTGCCCCCCTCCCCATTCAGATAATACAGCTAAAGTAAGTGGTAGCCATAAAGTGTCACCTGAAATCATACTGAATGCATTATCACAAAATTAATTAGGACAATTAGTTCAGGATCCCACCTGAAGTGTAAATTGTTGTGAAAATATATTTGACCTCTTAGCAACAAATAATCCTGAGGAAATAAGGAGCATCACAACAGATATAGGGATTAGTGACCACAAGGTCACTGTAATGAGACTGAATACTGTAACATCCGAACCTACAAAAAATAAATGTCAAATACATCTATTTAAAAAAGCGAGTAAAAATTCACTCGACATCTTCCTAAGAGAGAGTGTAAACTCCTTCCAGCCTATCTATGTAAGTGTAGACCAGATGTGGTTTAAATTCAAAGAAACGTTATTGACGGCAGTTTAGGCATACATAACCAAATAAATTAATAAGAGAGGGTTCTGATCCCAACAGGTCAAAACACTATTGCAGGAGCAACAAAAAAAGAATGCCAAATTTAACAGAATGCAAAGCCCCCAAGATTGATGAAGTCTTTTTACAGAAACTTAAAAATTTAGTCCAAACTTTAATGTGAAATGTTTTTAATGGTTTCCCCAGTGAAACTCTGTCTCAAAATCTGGATGAAAACCCAAAGGGATTCTGGTCATACGTAAAGTACACCAGAGGCAGGATGCAATCAAAATGTTCATTACACAGTAACAACACCGATGTTACCAATGACAGTGTCACTAAAGCAGAGTTACTAAACAATGGTGTACCTTCATTTACGACACACGTGATTTCAGAGATCGCGCGTCCATACAGCTCATACGCCCGTTTATAGAGGCCACCTGGGTCGGCCCCCTGGCACTCTCTGGTGGGCCACCAAAGATACAATATTATTTAAGCAGCAGCCTATTCTGCAACCTGTATTATTGTTGTCCAGTCAAAGCGTTCAGTGCTATGCATAACCTGTACTTCATTGTATCTTGCTTGTACCATGCTCTATAAAGTACTACATTCATAAATTGTGTTTGTTCTTTCTATAGAAACTTGATGAAGAAAACAGGTTTACATTTCCTCTGTGTGTTAGTGTCAGTGCTCAGTTACCCGACAAACATCTCAATGAAAGAAATACTCCAAAGTGTCATAGCTCAACAGCAAGCTTTCGTGGAACAACAGCAACCTCTCACCACTGCTCTCAGTCAAGTGGTGTCTGCTTGTTTGCAGCAGGTTACTCTCCCATCAGTGCAACCATCACCCATTCTGGCATATGATGAATCAGCTGAATATTGGGACTCTATGAGAACAGTTACACCAACATTTCCAGGTTTTCGTAAGGGCCACGGAAACCTGCTTTCGCTGAGCATTTGTCAACTGTTGTGCCTACTTGCACCGTTGCGAGAACCGGCCAGCTTATTATTTGATGAAATGAGCAAGCTTCTCTCAACCTATTACTGTGACAAAACACATGTCATTGTGGCATGTGTAAAATTTTACCATTGTCAGAAGAATTACATGGGTTGAGTTGTCATCATATATTGGTTACTACTACTCATCATGAATCATACACTGATCACATGGTGCGTGATGTTATTATTCATCTGGTTCCAGATACCAAAGTTCACAAAAATGCACTTCAGTGTGAGAATCTGAAGCTTATGAATGTGCTCAATATGGTACAGTCCTTTTAAGTGTCACGGACTGCAAGCAATCAGATTGCTGTGTGGATGGAGATATCAGAAGTTGTTTAGTCAACTCCTGTTAGGCATGCTGCAAGCATTCAGGATGACAGGAATGCCATTGCAGCAGTACAACCTTTGAGTCAGTGCCGCATGGGGCATCATCAGTTATGGTCACAGCAGCAATAGGTCACGTCACAAGGGCGGCCGCATGCCCCCCTTCCGTCTTGCCCATACTGCTTCATCCAACATGAGCGTGAGGTGTGTCCTAAGCAAAGGGCTGTTTACAACAAGTGTCAAAACAAAGGCTACACTGCTTTGGGGTGTAACTGCCCTTGAAATGTGGCGGGCACAGTAGTACCATTGGACATAAACTGTATCTCTACAATGACTGTCTCCCTGAACAAATTGTTTAGTGACTCGCACTGCTAAAAATGAAAATGGACATAGGAGCTGCAATGACTTCAGTAAACACACAAACATGTGTGGACTTGGGGTCCCCTCCCCTCACACAGGCTTCATAGTAATCAGTTAGCTATAATAAACAGCAGATTCCGATCCTATGTCAGTTCTCTGCTATGGTCTCTTACAAATATGTTGTTCACCCTCTCACCTTCCTTGTTGTGGATCATTCCCATACCACAGACCTGTTCGGGTTAGATGCGTGTAACAGTTTTGGTTCCCTCATTGACAATGAGTTAAATATGGTGTCTGATCAAGTTCTGTATAGCTCGGTTGGGCTACTGGTTTTCAGGTCCACATTACCATGAAAGAGTCCACCCGCCCTCGTTTTTTTTTTAGGAGCAGCAGGTGCCTATCACATTGCATGACTCTCTCAAGCCCAAATTAGACCATCTGATGTCACTCAATGTCATTTGGCCTATTCCTTCCAGTAATGGGTTACATCACTGGTCATCATTAAGAAGCCGACAGGTAAGCTTCGACTCCAGTGTCACGATTAATGCGCAGTACACGATAGATACATACCCTTTGCCCCACCCTGACAAACTGCTCACAAAATTATCAGGTGGCCACTACGTTTCCAAGCTTGATTTGTCTGAATCATACCTCCAGCTCCCCTTGGATGAGGCCTCTAGGCACCTTCTAACTGCCAATACACCTTTCTGCATATACCAATGTCAAAGCTTGCCTTTTGGCGTCACTAGCAAGCCTGCTATTTTTCAGTGTTTTATAGAACAGCATACATCTCCAATTGTTGATGCAGCCAACCTCCATTAAGGAACTGTAGGCATTTCTAGGTAAAGTTGCATACTACCACAAGTTTTTGATGGACACATCCACTGTTGCTCAGTCCCTGCAGCCACTTTTGCATAAAAAATGTGGCTTTTTTTCTGGTCCCCAGCTTGTGACCGGGTGTTCACTTTGCTTAAATTGAAGCTACAATCTGCCCCCTGTCTGGCCGCTTTTCTCGTGTTGGCTACAGATCCCTCTCAGCAGGGTCTTGGCATAATGCTGGTGCACAAATACGTGGACACGTCTGAACGACCTATTGCTTACATTTCTAAGACTTTAACTCCCACTCAGCACCGGTATTCTCAGATTAAAAAGGAGGCTTTAGAAATTGTATTCAACCTCAAGAAATTTCACATCTTCTTGTCTCCTTCTAAGTTCCATTTAATCACAGATGACAAGCTGTTGGTTGCTCTTTTTAATGCTTCAGCTTCTGTGCCAGACAATCCATCACATCGTTTAGAGTGCTGGGCTCTCTTTCTCTCCCATTATCATTATCAGATACATTACAACAGCACAACACACCAACACCAATGCCACATCTCGCCTTCCAGTCGGGCCGGACCCAGCGTCCAATCGGGACGAGTTGCTTTGTTTCTATATAGATACTGAGAACCAGAACGTTCTCGCATCACTCATGCTACGATAGCATCAGCCATTCTGCAGATGTTGTACTTAGTCAGTTCGTCTCTTTTGTGCTGCACGGTTGGCCAGAAGAGACCCCCAGGCAGTATCTCTGATCCCTTGCGTAATTACTTCTCCCTCCAGCACTGACTTTCTGTGTCTGATGGGGTTCTTTTGTTAGCTACAGAAGAGACTGCTCCTCAGGTTGTGATTCCCACTTCCTTATGCCATAATGTGCTGTGGTTCTACATGTCTGTCATTGGGGGATCTTTCACATCAAAACTTTGGCCCACCAGCGTACATATTGTCCAGGCATAGATGGGGACATTACATGGCTTATTGGTTGCACTCACTGTGTTCAGCAACAAGTGGCCCCACAGGCATCATTCTCCCCCTGGCCAATGCCACAGTGCCTGTGGGACCATCTACATGTTGATTTTGCTGGGGTCTTCCTAAATCAGTACTGGCTCATTGTAGTGGATGTTGTTCCAAGCTTCCCTACGGGGCACATTGTCCGTCCATGTCACAGCAGCCAGTATTTCTGCCCCGTCTAAGATTTTTGCAATTGAGGGACTTCCATCTACTGGATTGGCCCCGGGTGCACTCTGGTGAGCTGCCAAAGAATTAGTGTCTGTTGCTACCTGTGGCTTAACATGTATGAGCAGTCCATATTGGCTTGCCTTCCACATATTCATTTATAAAAAATTTTGTGACTAAAGCTTTATCGCTTGATATTTATTTTATACATGACTGCCAATTGGAATGTTTAATTTCTGATGAAGGCACTCATAGAAGTGCTGAAACAAGGTCAAAAGACTTAATTTTTGTGACCAAGGACTGTAATTATTTTTGTGACCAAGGACTGTAATTGCTTTAACTTTATTTGTAAATGGTTGCTGACCATGCAGCCATGTTTAAAACTTACAGCACTGTTCTTGCCACACCTCGCTCTATGAAGGACATGTCAAGCAGACATGCAACCTCAAATTCAGCACTGCAATTGTAAAATCACCCAATGTCATGGTAGCATCCCCATCTCCTCCTCCAGCTGTGCAACAAGCCACCAAACTTTCACCTCCCGGGGAGAAGTCACCTGCTACACAACTGCTTGTCTGGAAAGGATAGAAGGAATACTTCCACACAGACTTTTTACATCCCTCTGGGCAAAAAACATCTGAGTCTTCCTCTGCCAACCAGAAAGGCTCCAAGAAACCAAACAGAGGCAAACGGTTTTCTCCTTTAATGGTGTCGCCACATGATACCCTCACCCATCTGACCTCTGTGTCACTGGTGTGCACTGCCAGCAATTTTTCTGCCCTGGACTCTGCAGACTGACAGAGGGAAAATGCCAACGCCTCTGTAGATTTCATGGAGCAGGATCCTCCAACCTCTGCACCCTGTAGCAGTGAGTCTGCAAAGGCTGGCGCTTGGCAACTGCCAAGGTGACATCCCTTCATTTTTTTCCTCCTCCTCATTCCTCATCATGACTCTCCTCCAATGGTATGTTCACAGCCTTAGGTCCAACAAAGAGGAATTACAGCTGCACTTGGAACTGCAGCATACACTAGTTCCTGCCTCCAGGAAACAAAATTGTATCCTCATGACTGTTTTGACCTCACACATTTCTTACCGGTCCATTTTGATCTCCTCAAGGACGGCATTCCCACTCTGGGGGGAGGGGGCTCATAATCCATCTTACTGACTATCCAGCTTATAGTGGAGGGGATGGGGTGGGGGGTGCGTCATGATCCATTTCACTGATTACCCAGCTTCAAGTTGTTGTGGTCCACATTTTCCTTCCTGACTTGATCTTTCCCCTTTGTACTGTTTATATTCCTCCATTATTTGGTATCACCAGAGAAGACTTCCTCCAGCTTATTGGGCAACTCCCTCATCCCTTTCTGCTGCTCAGTAACTTCAATGTGCACCATCTCCTTTGGGGGTTCTCCCAGAAACTGTGCAAGAGTTGCCTTCTTGGCTGACCTTCTCAGTCAACTTAACCTCATTTGTCTTAACACAGGACAAGCCACATTCCTTTCAGATTCCACACACACCTATTCCCATTTGGACACTTCCTTCTGCACTGCTCAGCTTGCCTGTCATCTCGAGTGGTCCATTCTCTCTGACATGTACTCGAGTGACCATTACTCGTGTGCTATCAGTTTGCTGACTCCTATCCCACCTACATGCACACCCAAATGGCAGCTTTCTAAGGACGACTGCAGGCTTTACTCCTCATTGGTGACCTTTGAGTAGCAACATTCCCCAGTTGTGATCATCAGGTAGAACATCTTACAAATGTTGTCTTTACCACCACAGAACATTCCATTCCTTGCACTCCCGTTTTACTGCACCATGTCTCTGTCTCTTCATGGATGTAATGTGTTGAGATGTAATTCATGCATATAGATGTGCTTTCTGCATTTTTAATCATCATCCTATGAAGGTCAACTACATTTGTTTTTAACAGTTGTGTGCACAGTGTCGTCACATTCTTCAGGATAACAAAAATCTAGCTGGATTTCATTTGAGTTTTTTATCACCTACTATCCCTAAAATCCTGGGCTGTTATTTTTCAGAGATTTCAAGCTCCACCCACCTTGCCTTCCTCCATCAGAAATGAGTGGAGGAGGCTCATGCAATACCCTTCTCGTCTCAGAATTGTCAGTGCTACAATGCTACCTTTACTATGAAGCAGTTAGACCATGCTCTCATTCATCCTGATCCTCCACCCCAGGGATGGACAATGTTCATATTATTAAGTTGCAGAATCTTTCTCTTGGGGGCAATCCTATGTACAATCACATCTGGGCAGAGGGCATGTTTCCCAGATGCTGGCATGAAGCCACTGCCATACCCATACCTAAGCACGTTAAGGGAAAACACCTTCTTTCCAGTAGCCATCCCATTTCTCTCACCAGCTCTGTTTGTAAGGTGATGGAATGTATGATTCTTGTCTGGCTGGTATGATGGCTTGAGTCTCACAATTTATTAACCACTGCACAGTGTGGATTTCAAGCACGCTGTACTGCAGTTGACAGTCTCATCACTTTGTCAGCCCATGTCATGAATGGTTTTCTGCAGAAACACCAGATTGTGGCTGTGTTTTCAATTTGGAGAAAGCCTACAACACCTGGTGGAGAACTGGTATCCTCCATACTCCCTACATGTGGGGCTTCCAAGGCCGCATGTTGTGTTTCCTTCAGGAATTTTTAAAAGACAGAGTTTTCAAGGTATATACGGATCCTACCTTGTCAAACACCTTTATCCAGGAAAACAGTATGCCTCAGGGTTTCATCCTGAGCATTGTCCTATTAACCTTATTATGGCCTATCTCCTGTTGGGCATCTCCGGCTCCCTTCCTTTTGACAATTTTTCCACTTATTGCAGTTCTCCATTGACCTGGCTCCTTGATCAGCGTCTTCAGTGTTGTCTCAATTGTTTCTGCTTGTGGAGCATCAACAATAGCTTTCACTTTTCCACAGACAAAACAGTTTGTGAGAATTTCTGGCAGTGCAATTGGTTTCTTCTACCGTCTTTACATCTTGAGCCTGTTGCTCTTCCAATCGTTGAAACTATGAAATTTCTGGGACTCATGCTTGATAGGAAACTTTCTTGGTCCTCCCATAAGTCTTACCTGGCTGCCCACTGTAAGCAGCCCTTCAATGTCCTATGTGTCCTCAGTGGTAATTCCTGAGGAGTGTATCGGACCACCTTCCTCCATTTGTACTTGTCCATTTGAAACTAGACTATGGTCTTTTGTTTATGCATCTGCATGTCCATCCATCTTACACTGTCTCAATACAATCCACCATTGTGGCAACCATTTGGCCACTGGTGCCTTTTACATTAGCCTGGTTGATAGTCTGAATGCAGAAGCTGCCGAACTACCGCTGTCACGACACCATGATTTTCCCCTCAGTAGATACACATGATGTTTGCCTGCCATGCCTGGCCACCCATCCTATGCCTCCTTCTTTGATGACTCCTTTGATTGCCAGTACTGGTCACGTCCCTCTTCTCTATTACCTCCTGGAATTCGCTTTCAGCTATTGCTCTGACAGCTTAACTACATGCTACCTGCCACTTTCCCAATGGGTGTAAACCCTTCACAATCTTGGCTATGTGCAGCGGCCTGTGTTCACCTTGGACTTCATTTGCTTCCTAAGGACACTACTCCAGCCTTACTCCAGCCTCGGTCTATTGTCATAAGTTTTTCAACCTTCACACAGAGCTTTGCAATAATACCTTTGTGTATACTGATGGCTCTCGGACTGACCACGATGTCAGATGGCCTCCGTCACTGGCACCGATGATTTTCAGTATCATCTTCCAAAACACTGCCCAATATTTACAGTGGAGCTATTTTTCCCTGTATCAGGCGACACAGTTCATCTGGTGACACAGGCTTCTCAGTTGTGTCATCCCCTCCAATTCTCAGTGCCCTCCAGAGCCTCTGCATGCTGTACACCATCCATCCCTTAGTGTAGCTGGTTCAGGAAACCTTTCACTTGCTCACTCATTATGGAGCCACTGTGATATTTGTCAGTCTGATGGCAAACAAGTCCGCTGATGTACCTCAGTCTGCTAGTTCTTCCATTCCCTTCAATGATCTCTGTTGATGTCTGACAGCAGGTGGTGCCACTCTGACATCACAACTGTTCTCCCCCTCATGGGAACAAGCTCCAGGGAATTAAACCTCTCCCAGTGGCTTTGACAACCTCCTCTCAGCCCCCTTGTCACAAAGATATCATTTTAGTTAGGTTGCACATTGGGCACAATCTTTTTAGTCATCGCTATTTGTTAAATGGTGATCCGCCATTACTTTGTGCTCATTGCCTCCAACCTTTGACAGTTTGCCATTTCCTTATGGAATGCCCTTTTTTAAAGCACTTACATTCTCATTTATGTTTGCCATCTGAGTTATCGGCAGTTTTTGGTGAATGACGAGCGGGCTTTCAATTGCGTTTAATTTTTATCCATTGTACCAATTTGGCAAAGGACATTCAACCTTCAGTTCAGGACCTCCATTGTCTCTATGGAATATTGTATGGAGTGTACTCCAAGTCCCTGTTTTTAGCTGTCTTTCTTTCCATTGATGTTCTACGATCCTGACATGGGTGGATATGACCCTAGTTGTTTTTGCGCCCTAAAACAAAACAAACAAACCATCATAGTCAACCATTCATTTGTCAAAAGGTCCATACCGGAAGACTGGAAAGTTACACAAGTCACATCAATATCGAAGAATGGAAATAGGAGTAATCCACTGAATTATAGAACCATATCGCTAATGATTATTTCCAAAGGATTTTGGAACATATATTGTGTTCAAACATTATGAATTATCTTGATTAAAGTGATTTATTGACAAACAGCCAACATTAATTCAGAAAATGTCATACTTGTGAAGTACAATCAGCCATTAACACCCATGAAGTAATGAGAGCTGTCAACAGGGGACGTCAAATTAATTCCATATTATTAGATTTCCAGAAGGCTTTCTACATTGTTCCTCTCAAGCGACTTCTAATGAAATTGTGTGGCTATAGAGTATCATTTCAGTAGCGCAACTGAACTTGTTATTTTGTGTCAGAAAGGTCACTGTTCATTGTAAAGGCCAGAAAGTCCTAGAGTAAAACAGCTGTAAATCTGGGGTTCTCCAAGGAAGTGTTATACGTCCTCTGCTGTTACTGATCTATATAAATGATTTAGGAGACAATATGAGCAGCCCTCTTAGATTGTGTGCAGATGATGCTGTCATTGATTGTCTTTTAAAGTCATCAGATGATCAAAACCAACTGTAAAGTGACTTAGACAAAAGTCATCAGATGATCAAAACCAACTGTAAAGTGACTTAGACAAAAGTGGAAATTGACACCAAAAAATGAAAAATATGAAGTCATTCACAAGAGCACAAAAAGGAATCCACTACATTTCAGTTACACAATATACAAATTCAAAGGCTGTTAATTCAGCTATATGCTTAGGGACAACAACTACGAATAACTTAAAACTGGAGTGATCACATAGATAATGTTGTGGGGGAAAGCAAACCAAGGACTGTGTCTTATTGGCAGAACACACCACCTTCTTCTGGAATATTGCTGTGTTGTATGGGATCTGCACCAGATATCATTGATGCAAGATTCAAAAAAGTTCAAAGAAGCACAGCTCATTTTGTATTAGCTAGAAATAAGGGAGAAAGTGTCTCACATATGATATGTAAACTGGGGTAGCAATCATTAAAATAAAGGCTTTTTTGCTGCACCAGGATCTTCACATGTAATTTCAATCACCAACTTTCTCCTCAGAGGGTCAAAACATTTTGTTGGCACCCACTTACATAGGGAGAAATGATCATCATCATCATAAAATAAGAGAATCAGAGCTCACATGGAAAGATTTGCTTGTTCATTTTTCCCATGTGCTATTCGAGGGGGAACAGTTGAGAAACAGCTTGAAGGTGGTTCAATGAACCCTGTGCCAGGCACTTAATTGTGAATTACAGGGTAATCGTGCAGCTGTAGAATGTAATTCTTTGCTGTACTCCAACAAATAAGAAAAAACCAAGAAGACAACCTAATGGAAGGCAAGTCGATGATGTTAAAAAATCTGGAGGAGCTACAGATTGGACATCTGAGGACCATAATGTATGGAAAAGTCTAGAATAGTGCTTTATCCAGCTGTGGCTCATGGCTGTGATTTCATCGTGTTATATATACATGTTAGTATCTACCTGATAGTATCGCGTTCTCGTCGCACCGTCCAGCAGCACGAGCGGTGCACCTCCGAAGCCGGAGCAGGCGTCGCGCCCCTGCTCTCCCCCGACACACAGCTGGTCATTGGTGACAGGCAGCTTGGAACTGTAGATCTGCCGACACTGGTCCAGTGCTACAATGGGCAGCTCCAACTGCTGCTGCCTCGCTGGTGTCCCTGCAGCACAGCCACCGGCTTTACTCTCTCATCTGGGAACACAGCACTACTTCATACAGTCTATTGAAAATCACTATAAGGTGAGGGGAAGGTGGCCACAGGCCTACACTTGTACGAGGGTTGTTTTTTAAGTAAGGGCCGTTCGCACGTATAGTCCTGTAGTTCGCGCGGACACCGCAACAAGCCACCGCTCCACTTGCCGGCATCCTTCCCGTCCACACTGATGCAAGTTGCAGCTCTGTAGCTGACATGTACGCATTGCTGTGCTACTTTATAATGTTTACGATTATTGAATCGCCCGCCGCATGTGAGATACGGTCAGTGATACGTTTCTTGACTGCGAGAAGCCTATCAGCTGCAGAAATTCATCGTCATTTAACAGAAGTTTATGGCTTGAATGCAATGAGCGAAGGTAAAGTGCATCAATGGGTTAGAGAGTTTAAAAATGGCCGTCAAAACGTCCATGATGAAGAACGCTCTGGCCGGCCCTCTGTGATCACTGATGATTTGGTGGCTGCAGTCGAAAGAAAGATTCATGAGGACAGAAGATTCACAATTTCCACTCTTTCTTTGGAATTTCCACAAATTTCAAGATCGGTTTTGTACAAAATTGTCTGAAAACCTAAACTTTAAGAAACTGTGTTCTCGGTGGGTACCCAGACTCCTCACAGAGGACCACAAAGGGAAGAGATTTGCCACTACATTGGACTTTCTGATTCATTGCGAGGAAGAAGGGGATGACATGTTGAGTTAAATTGTCACTGGAGATGAAACATGGGTATCCCGTATCACTCCCGAAAGCAAGCGACAATCGATGGAATGGCGACGTACAACCTCACCCGTCAAGGTCAAAGCCAAACAGACGCTGTCAAAGCGCAAGATTATGGCAACTGTGTTCTGGGACCGGCGCGGTGTTTTGCTAGTGGACTTTATGCCACGAGAAATGACAATCAACTCAGATGCCTACTGTGCAACTCTAAAGAAGTTCCACAGAGCAATTCAAAACGAAAGGCACGGCATGCTGACAAAAGGAGTTTTGCTCCTCCACGATAACGCTAGGCCTCACACCCCCAAAAGACTCGGGATTTGATTGATTCTTTTGGCTGGGAAGTTTTGGAACATGCACCATACAGCCCCGACCTTGCTCCTAGTGATTTTCACCTTTTCCGGTACCTGAAACACCATCTTGGCGGGCAGCGCATCAATGACGACGATGAAGTGAAAGCGGCCGTGAACTCTTGGCTGTCGGAGCAGGCGGCCGAATTCTTTGAAGACGGAATTAAAAAGTTAGTTGTACAGTATGACAAGTGCTTAAATAAACAAGGCAACTATGTAGAAAAATAGGTAAAAGTGTGTAAAATCAGAAAATAAAAGTTTTCTTACAAAAGTATTTGTATCTTTTTTTAAAAATAAAAACAGCCCTTACTTAAAAAACAACCCTCGTAAAATGTCTCACACAGCTCTTTCATAGGAAAAGTGTGAACTCATTTGGCTACTGGTCATTGTATTGTGATGAAGTCCCCTAATCAACTAGTTAATTAAATAAAGATATTCTGTTAAATACTTGTTTTTGAGTTTAGCTTACTATGAAATTGAAAAATAGATGATAAACAGTTCAGACAAGAAGAAAATAGAAGCTTTTGAAATGTAGTGCTCCAGGAGAATGCTGAAGAGTATGTGTGTCAATTGGATAACTAATGAGAATGTTCTGAATCATATTGAGGGTGAAAAAGAAATTTATGGCACAACTTGACTAAAGAAAGGGATTAGTTAATTGGACACATCCTGAGGCATCAAAGAATCATCTAAATATCCCTGTAATAGACCTAGATGCAAGACCTGTCCAATACATCCTCCTGCTACCTCCTACTCCAGTCCAGTCACAGGCATCACCTATCCCATCAAAGACAGGGTTACCTGTGAAACCAGTCATGTGATCTACAAGCTAAGATGTAACCAATTTGCTGCATTCTGTGTGGACATGGCTACCAACAAGCTGTTTGTCCACATGAATGGTCACCGACAAATTGTGGCCAGCAATGATCTGCACTTCAGTAAGTACTTCACAATCTGTGCCATCAAGATCTTCCCTGCCAACACCAGCTTTTCTGGATTGCACAGGTGGGCATTCTCCCTGAAATGTATCCTACGTTCCCGTAATCCTTATGTCCTCTGCCTTCGTTAGTCATTGTCCTTCACCCACCTGTTCCCTTCCCTGCTCCCACTCCAGCAATACACAGCCTTCTATTTCACCAACACACCCACTGTCTTTTTACTTCTCTGCTTTTTCCATTGCCCTCTGTCTATAACTTCCCAACTGCACCTAGCTACCAATCCTCTCCTCACCTCATCCCTGTATGCTCCCACAAGCAGCACTTTACCATCCCCCCTCTTCGCCCCAGCCTCCTCCTTACCCCCACCTTCCAGATCACTTCTCCCATCACACACAGTTGCTTGCAGTCAGGCCTCCGCACCCAGAGACAGTGGTCATGTGTGTGTGTGTGTGTGTGTGTGTGTGTGTGTGTATGTACTTTAGAAGAAAGCCTTTTGGCCAAAAGTTTACCAGTTTCAGAGTCTTTTTGTTGTGCCTGTCTGCAACTCAACGTATCCACTATATGGTGAGAAGCAGTCTATCCTTTTCATAACAATAGTCAAAATATGGTTTATAAAAGTGGAAATTTATAACATTTGTAATAGTTTACCAGAATTTAACCAAATGAAAACTCATTACATCTTGTAAAAGTAATGGTACATAAAATTAATATGAATGATAAAAAGCAAAACAGTAAACTACCTTAATGAGTTGGTTATCATCACAAGTTATTCAGGTGCCAGCTGTGTTGGGCACAAGTCTGTGTGAGTTTCTAATCTGAAGTAACTTGTAATAATTATTGGGAGTCTCTATTTGTGTAAAGAACAAGGAAGACATTGATAATTAATGAAATATAAAGTATGACTGAATGGAATCAAAATTTTTTATTTGGAAAGGAAAATCTTGTCATGAGGTGACTATTTATGAGGTGTATTGAACAAGTAAGGTGACTTTATATTTTTTTGAAAAAGTATTTATTTATTCATCATTATTCATGCTGTCCCCTTTGTAGCAATCCCTTCCCCAGATACAATACACTTATGCCAAAACTTCTTCCAATCCTTGAAGCACTTCTCATAAGCTCTTTCGGTACAGCCTTGAGGACTTTCAGCGATGCAGTTTTTGTTTCCTCAGTTGTTGAAAATCTTCATCCTTTCATAGGTCTCTTCAGTTTTGGGAACAGGAAAAAGTTACAGGAGGCCAAATCCAGTGAATATGGTGGTGGAGACATGATTGTTGTGTTGTTTTTGTCCTAAAAATCTCTCAAAAGTAATGATGAATGAGCAGGAGCATTGTTGTGATGCAAAAACCATGAATTCTTTTTCCACAATTCCAGACTTTTTTGCATATTGCTTCTTGCAAATGGCCATAACATCAAAGTAATACTCCTTATTGACTGTACGACCTTGAGGCAAAAATTCATGATGCACTACTCCATGGTAATTAAAAAAGAAAAGTGAGCAAAACTTTGACATATGATCGAACTTAGCATGCTTTTTTCAGTCTTGGCTCTCTGGGAAGCTTCCATTGGGACGATTGGGCTTTGGTTTTGATGTCATGGCCATAAAGCCATGTTTTGTCACCAGCTATGACCCCCTTGAACAAATCAGGATTATCATTGGTGTCATTCAAGAGCCCCTGAGCGATGCTCATGTGATGGTTCTTCTGATCAAAACTGAGAAGTTTTGGGACAAACTTCACTGACACACGTCTCATGCCCAAAACATCCAAAAAAATTGCAGGAGGTGACCAATATGCCAACATCCTCAGCTACTTCTCTTACAGTAATTTGACAATTTTCTTCACAGCATCGATGTTATCATGTGTTGTTCATATGCTGGGGCATCCACAGTGAGGTTTGTCATTGGCATCTACCTGGCCATCTTGGAAGAGCTTGTACCACTTGTAAACATTTTTTTTTTTTTTTTTTTTTACTTAAGGCAGACACCCCGTATACCACTGTGAACATTTCAAGTGTTTTAGAGCACATGATTCCATTTTTCACACAAAATTTGATGCAAATTCTTTGCTCCATTTTTTATAGTAATTGAAAATTGCCCAGCACACTAAAACACACCTAACCTTTCTATCTGTTAAAAACAAATGAAGTATACTGTACACTTGAAACTGTGAACGTATGTTTGAGACATGTCACCTTACTTTTCGAACAGCTCTCAAATAGCAATCAGAAACCTGTCCAATGAAGCGGAGATACAAATAATGTAAGGAGTGAAGGCAACAACTCATCATCAAATATATGTAAGGAATTCAACATTGAGTGCCTTATCTATACAAACTGAGAGAAGCAGTTCCGTCCAGAGTTCATATAATTTAGTACTCTAGCATTAACTCAAATAATGTATCAGTATAATGTGTGAAAACTTGCATAACGAGTTAAAAGTTGAATATTGGTACATAATATTGTTAAACCAATTTTATTAGTTCACTGAGTAAGTTAACAGGTAGAAACTTACAATGCGAAAAATCAAAAACAAAATGATTTGGTGGCCCTCATTTTCTGGCCAACACAATACTTGAAATTATGCTCCACTTGAATTATGTTTATAGATGAACACTTCTTGAAAGTGAGTGACCAAAGCATCTGTGAGGCAAATAGTCCACCAACCTTGACCAATATACACACACAAATCTTTAACTCATCAATATTATGTACTAATCATATTCACAGAAGCTGAACTGTGCAAGTGGGGATTTTTTTCTGAACATCCTTCAGTCACAAACTCTTCTCAGCTTCCATTAGCTTCTGTCCTTCACCTGCCTCAATCCCTTTCCTAGTCCCCAGTTTTCCCTGCAATTGCTGTCTCTCACCAACCATGATCTTGCACCAGGTTTCATCTTTCTCTCTATATTACACTTACATTAGAAGAGTAGGTTTACATATACAAGGGTCACTTTCTAACCTCTTATAAAAACAGTGAAAGAGATAGTTTTTTGAAACATATCATTTGGGGAAACATCAGATATTTAGACTGTCATAAGCTATATATATATATATATATATATATATATATATATATATATATATATATAACAGAGGGAAACATTCCACGTGGTTCCATCAGATTCACCTGGTCCTACTCCAAATCCCATGCCACTTTCCTTGACGTTGACCTCCACCTGTCCAATGGCCAACTTCACACGTCCGTCCACATCAAACCCACCAACAAGCAACAGTACCTCCATTATGACAGCTGCCACCCATTCCACATCAAACGGTCCCTTCCCTACAGCCTAGGTCTTCGTGGCAAACGAATCTGCTCCAGTCCGGAATCCCTGAAACATTACACCAACAACCTGACAACAGCTTTCGCATCCCGCAACTACCCTCCCGGCCTGGTACAGAAGCAAATAACCAGAGCCACTTCCTCATCCCCTCAAACCCAGAATCCCCCACAGAAGAACCACAAAAGTGCCCCACTTGTGACAGGATACTTTCCGGGACTGGACCAGACTCTGAATGTGGCTCTCCAGCAGGGATACGACTTCCTCAAATCCTGCCCTGAAATGAGATCCATCCTTCATGAAATCCTCCCCACTCCGCCAAGAGTGTCTTTCCACCATCCACCTAACCTTCGTAACCTGTTAGTTCATCCCTATGAAATCCCCAAACCACCTTCCCTACCCTCTGGCTCCTATCCTTGTAACCGCCCCCGGTGCAAAACCTGTCCCATGCACCCTCCCACCACCACCTACTCCAGTCCTGTAACCCGGAAGGTGTACACGATCAAAGGCAGAGCCACGTGTGAAAGCACCCACGTGATTTACCAACTGACCTGCCTACACTGTGATGCATTCTATGTGGGAATGACCAGCAACAAACTGTCCATTCGCATGAATGGACACAGGCAGACAGTGTTTGTTGGTAATGAGGATCACCCTGTGGCTAAACATGCCTTGGTGCACAGCCAGCACATCTTGGCACAGTGTTACACCGTCCGGGTTATCTGGATACTTCCCACCAACACCAACCTATCCGAACTCCGGAGATGGGAACTTGCCCTTCAGTATATCCTCTCTTCTCGTTATCCGCCAGGCCTCAATCTCCGCTAATTTCCAGTTGCCGCCACTCATACCTCACCTGTCTCTCAACAACTTCTTTGCCTCTACTCTTCCACCTCGACTGACATCTCTGCCCAAACTCTTTGTCTTTAAATATGTCTGCTTGTGTCTGTATGTGTGGATGGATATGTGTGTGTGTGCGAGTGTATACCTGTCCTTTTTTCCCCCTAAGGTAAGTCTTTCCGCTCCCGGGATTGGAATGACTCCTTACCCTCTCCCTTAAAACCCACATCCTTTCGTCTTTCCCTCTCCTTCCCTCTTTCCTGATGAGGCAACAGTTTGTTGCGAAAGCTTGAATTTTGTGTGTATATTTGTGTTTGTTTGTGTGTCTATCGACCTGCCAGCGCTTTTGTTTGGTAAGTATATATATACAAAGAAAGATGATGAGACTTACCAAACAAAAGCGCTGGCAGGTCGATAGAAGCAAAAACAATTTCTTAAAAAGTAATATGAAGTGATACAGATGAAGTTGCTACATTTTTTACTATATAGAAGCCTAGTTATTGACAGATTAGAGAAATCCATATACTTTCAAATCTCTCTTTCATAACAAATTACTTGTTATTGGAATTAAGATGTTTTCACAGACAGATGGAGTTATGAGGTTTTCATTACCTACCACTGATATATATCATATAACAGGCAAATGTGGATAGCAAAAATCTTGAAACGTTCTTGACCAATTTACTTCAAATTTTTATATGATACTCTAATAAACATTTGGGTAGACATAGGCTATATAATAATACATATAATACCCTATAACAGGCAAATGTTGGTAGCAAAAGTCTCGAAATGTTCTTGATTGACGTATTTCAAATTTTTAGATGATACTCTTGTAAACAATCAAACGGACACAGGCTATATATTTTTGTAAACAACAATGGACAGGTTTTCTATTAAAACAATCTGTGAGGGGGGAAAGGCTGTGCTATGATGTGCAATGAAAATGTATGGTTTTGGTTTCTTGAGCAGTCCGTTTAAACTATGGTAGTAGGGCATGTAAACCATGAGACAAATTGCTTCTGCAACATATATTCTTTCTCTACTATATAGCTTTAAACGAACATTGTGTTGTGACTCGCCGATCTTTGAAAGTGCCGCCGTGTAGTTACTCGTGTTCTCTACATGCGGCGCTGTCTGCCAGCCATGCAGCAGCAATGCCACCTAAGCGGCCAGCCAGCCAGTGGCCGCTAGACTCGGACTCAGTTATGATTCGACTGTTAAAGTGACACACGTTTACTTGATCTGTGACTTGCATGTATTGCATCGTCCTTGAAATATATTTGTTCAACTTAAAGTTATAACACATTGTATAAGTAACTATGTGCTGTTTTGTTTTCTTCCCTGCAGTCAGTTTTAACAGAAAACAAGACAGTAATGTTCATAGCTTATTGACTGATGATTAGACTACTACTACAGAATCAGAATTGTCCAAAAGTTGGTAATCCTACACATTTGCAGATTAAAGCTATGTAAAACACTGTCATTGAAGCTACTATCCTCACAGGTCCTGCAGTAGGAGAGGTCTCTCATGCCCTCGATCCAAATGATCCAAACAGATTTACTAGTTCATTTTAAGCAATTTCAGTTCTCAATCAAGGTTTCATTGACAACAGCAACAGCAATAAACAAGGCTTAAGGCCAGGGAGATGAAAGATAAGGAGGAGATGCACAGAGAGACTGGGCAGAAGGTGGTTATGACATAGGTGCAATTCCCATATATGTGATATATGTGATCTCTCCCTCTTTTCCGAACTTCCCCAAACTAATCCCATCCCCTTCTCCTCCCTAACAAAGGAATATGCAAAATTCAAAAGATGTGAATAATATTTTCTTCTTTTTAAGTTTTTCTATTAGCAGTACTAGGAATTTTACTTCCTGAAAGTAAGTGGTTGCTTCACTTATTACAAGTATACCCCATTGGCGATAACAGATATTTGTAATGTTCCTGTAACTAAAAAATGTCAGTATTTCTATATCTTACATAACTTACCGGTTTGCCCAGGAAGTTTGCCCCAACCAATGAGTCGACCTCTTCTTCCTTGTAGAGGTACGTCTCCATTTTGAAGGATGCATATTGGTTGTGCAGCTACTGCAAATTAGAATAGCAGTACTGTGAGCACAGAGCTATGTTATTTGGATGAAACTCAGTCCATTGAATGTACATTGAAAATAAATTTTCTGGTGATCAAGCAGATTGAGATGACATGAATGTGAAACTATTTGAAGAGAAATATATGACTGCATTCATTGTGGGATCCTGAATTTAATTTGCTTAAGTTGCATCAAGTAACATGTCAAGCACCTTCTCTTTACTCATACATAAGGATCTACTTAGGCATTGGGCTAGGTGCTCTAGTGGGCTGAAAACTGGAAGGTTTGTGGGATCAAATCCTGGTCAGATCACAGAAATTTTCAGTAGGTACTTCTTAAGTAATAGAACCCAGTATGTTGTCCTCGATGGTGAGTGTTCATCGGAGGTGAGGGTATCATCTGGAGTGCCCCAGGGAAGTGTGGTAGGTCCGCTGTTGTTTCCTGTCTACATAAATGATCTTTTGGATAGGGTGGATAGCAGTGTCCGGCTGTTTTCTGATGATGCTGAGGTGTACGGGAAGGTGTCGTCGTTGAGTGACTGTAGGAGGATACAAGATGACTTGGACAGTATTTGTGATTGGTGTAAAGAATGGCAGCTAACTCTATAGATAAATGTAAATTAATGCAGATGAATAGGAAAAATAATCCTGTAATGTTTGAATACTCCATTAGTAGTGTAGGGCTTGACACAGTCACGTCGATTAAATATTTGGGCATAACATTGCAGAGTGATATGAAGTGGGACAAGCATGTAATGGCAGTTGTGGGGAAGGAGGATAGTCGTCTTCGGTTCATTGGTAGAATTTTGGGAAGATGTGGTTCATCTGTAACGGAGACCACTTATAAAACACTAATACGACCTATTCTTGAGTACTGCTCAAGCGTTTGGGATCCCTATCAAGTTGGATTGAAGGAGGACATAGAAGCAATTCAGAGGCGGGCTGCTGGATATGTTACTGGTAGGTTTGATCATCATGCGAGTGTTACGGAAATGCTTCAGGAACTCGGGTGGGAGTCTCTAGAGGAAAGGAGGCATTCTTTTCGAGAATCGCTACTGAGGAAATTTTGAGAACCAGCATTTGAGGCCGACTGCAATACAGTTTTACTGCCGCCAACTTACATTTTGTGGAAAGACCACAAAGATAAGATAAGAGAGATTAGGGCATGTACAGAGGCATATAGGCAGTCATTTTTCCCTCGTTCTGTTTGGGAGTGGAACAGGGAGAGAAGATGCTAGTTGTGGTACGAGGTACCCTCTGCCACACACCGTATGGTGGATTGTGGAGTATGTATGTAGATGTAGATTCATGGGAGGGTCCAAACGTCATCCTCCTGATTGCAAGTCCTGTGTGCTACCCACTGTACCACCTTGCTCAGTGTGAAATTTTCAGTCTGCCTTTGATCTAGTATTCATCTCTCATGATGTAAGGAGTTGGCAGGAACAATACATGGTTTGGGTGCCACATTAAAGTGTAGGTCCTCTTCCTCCAGATGGATAACTGGGCTAAATTAGGGATATGCAAGTTGCTGGAATGGTGTTCAATTGAAATATTTGCAGCTGACCATAGAGCCACACAAAAGTGTTATTATTACTGTTATTATTATCATTTCCAAATAATTATTACTATTATTACCTACTAAAACATTTTTTCATGAACTGTATTCTTTTATGTCATTTTCTTTACTTATAGCTTTTTACAGTTTGACATAGCTTTTTACTTGGTCTCAAATTACTATGAGGACAGCACACAGAGTGTTCCATTTACAGCTTAAGCCTTGGAATCAATTTTATATACATATGACATAGACCAATTGTCATCTTGGATCCTGTAAGTCATCAATTTTAGAAGTTGACCAGGTCAGTTTGCAATTTTCAGAGTCTCCCCTGCAACACAGCAGTATATTGTGAGTGATTAATGCATGCTTGTAATGAACAGCAAGTTATGAGGCATATTGGCTATGAACCAGAACAGAGCCTCTGAAAATGATAATGGTGTGTGCACGTCTTAAGGATCCTTGTGCAACATTACCAATTATTGTTAATGCTGAATCATGCATATTCTTTTAATAAAAGTCACCAGTTGTTAATGATGGGTCAAGGAGGGAACTTCTATACCACATGTACATTATGTGTGAATAAACGAGTGTTACTTTGGGGTGAAGAGTTTGGTACAGGAAGGGGATTCACGGCAAGCTGCATCAAACCAGCCAGAAGATTGATGACTCAGTCAAAGAAAAGGAATTAATAGAAGTCTGAAGTGTTGTTGAATATTTGTAAAAATGGAATATTTGTTCTGAACATAGAGCAGAGAATGATGGATTGATGCATAAGTGGTGACAGAGAATTGAATAAAGTCCAATACTCAGTGAATGGTCACAAAACAATCTGGATCCAAGAGAGAAGTAAAGAGTAAATAGTTTCCAATTAATGATAAACTTATTGAACAGCGTCAATCCCTCAAAACATTTGAATGGAATCCAAACTGTGCAACTAATACATGCTGAAGAAAACTGTGGAAGCTGTTATTGGCAGGTGAAGTGCAACATATCACTTTGGTGAAATGATGTGTTGCACAAGCATTTTTCAGACTGATGATAGATGATTGCCTCTAATAAAGTTAATTTTTGTAATGAATTAGGTAATCTGCTGCTTGGATGTACATTTTATTTGTGCACATATATCATTTAATGGATGGATGCAGCAATCTGCAAGCCACAATGACAATAAACATCGTACCGCATTCACAGTCAGGGCCGGTATAATGCCCTAGCAATACAAACTGCCACTTGGGTCACCAAGCTGAGAGGGTCAGCCAAGTGCAAGATTTGTATAGTAGCAAAAACTGAAATGGGTGGAAGTGTATGACAGAAGAAGGGGAAGGGGGGGGGGGGAGAAAGGGCACCAAATGATACGTTATGTGGAAAAATGTTCTCGAACCAGCCTTCCTCATGGTATCTACTGGTCGGACAGTAAACTCTGTGTCGTCAGGTCCTGTCTTCGACATATTGTGTGAGCGATAAAGGAAGAGATACCATCACAATGTCTATGTTGTCACAGGGACAAGAGCACCTTGTTATACATTCACTCTATTGGAATCTTTTAAATAACACAAACTATATGTGAACTTATTCCTTATCAATCAAACTTCGATGTTCCATATGTTGAAACAAGTTTATAATTAACAGTCAATGTACCATGAGCACTATATACAATATACGATATAGTGATTATCATAAGCATAATTTTTGTTTTGAGGGCTGGATGTTGGATTTGTACTCTTAGCTTCCAGTAGTAACTGTAGCACTTCAAGAAACAAAGTTTAATCAGAAGAGGTTGGTGAGTGTCCTAAACAGTAAGGTGAGCAAGACTGAATAATAGGAAGCCTTAGCTCCTGATCAGATTTTATTTCACCACCCAATATCACAGGAACAACCAGCAGAACATCAAATATGGGACCATTGACAACAGCCCAGAACAAATAGGCTGCTGAAGATCAACAAGCAAAATCATGCTGTGGCATAAAATCAGTTGCTAGCACTGTGAATTAAGAATTTTGAAGAAGTTTTCATAAATAGGGAAGATTTATTAAATCCTTTGATTACAATTATGCTGAAGAAGAAAGTAATTAATCCAAAAGTTGGAAGATTTTGACCATGACTATGTAGGGCTTTGATTGTAATAATCCCATGGCCAGTCCACAACGGCAGTATCAATGACACACCCATTACACCCATTTTCAGTGACACATCATGACTTATACACCAATCCAGCTTCTCATCAGCATCTATGTGGGAAATCCAAGCTGCCTGGTTTCCAAAAAGCATTTTTTTTTTTTTTTGGGGTACACTGTAAGTGATTTTGCAACCAGAGTTTGTGGGTGTACTACAGCACCATTAGATAGCCTTCTTACATTATTTAACTGAGACTAATTAAACACGTATTATTGTAGACATTGTATAACTCATGGTGATGAGAATTGTGGATGTGAACATCCCAGCTTGGTTTCAGAACATTTAGTGAGCAAAATTGTTGAGGCTTTCATGGCCACTTGTTGACAAACCACCTATTGGCTTCTGTCTCGGGTTCTTCGGCCGACATTCATCTAATGATTTTTCTGACGTTTCGCCAGCACGAGTGGCTGGCATTGTCAAAACTTCACCCTCCATTGCCGGTGGTGAACTGGAGCCGAGCTCGCGGGCGCAGGCTATATGTACCTGGCGCGCCAATGTCCAAGGGCTTCTCCGCGGTCATTTCCGGTGCGGTTCTCCTCTTGCTACCTGCGACGGTCGTTCGCTGCAGTACGGGAATCCAGGATCCGTTGACCTTAAGGCTTTCCTCTTTCTTGTTCAAACTGTTCGCGTGTTTTTGTATTTCTACAGCTTCTCTGAACAAGCGCGTGTGATAGTGCTTCTCTACAGCCAGAACTTCCGTGTCGGCGAATTTTATTACATGGTCGGTCTCATTCAGTGCGTGCTCTGCCACGGCCGATTTCTCCACCTGCCCCAACCTGCAATGTCGCTTATGCTCTTTGATCCTGGTGTTAATGGATCGTCCAGTCATTCCGACATAAACTTTTCCGCATGTGCATGGTAGGCGGTATATTCCCGACATTGCAAGTGGGTCTCTTTTCTCCTTCACCGATCTAAGACACTCTTTGATCTTCCTTGTCGGTTTGAAAATCGTCTTTACGCCATGTTTGCGCAATATACAGCCGATTCTGTCCGTCACTCTGGGAATGTATGGCAGAAAGGCCGTACCCGACAATTCTTTTTCCGGTTCCTTACTTCGCCGAGGGTTGGGCTCTGTTACACTTCTAATATAATATGTGGAGTAACCATTGCTCCTCAGGACAGTTTCCAGGTGTTGCATTTCTCGTTTGAGGTGTTGCGGCTCACATATTCGTCCTGCTCTCATTACGAGCGTACTAATCATGCCTCTTTTCTGGCTCGGGTGGTGGTTTGACAGTTTGTGCAGGTATCGGTCCGTGTGAGTCGGTTTTCGATACACGCTGTGTCCCAGATCTTTGTCGTCCCTTGTGACCAGAACATATAGAAATGGCAGTTTCTTGTCCTTTTCTACTTCCATGGTAAATGTTATGTTGGCATGGAGGCTGTTCAAGTGTCTTAGGAAGTCACTGAGCTGTTCTTCACCATGGCTCCACACCACGAAAGTATCATCGACGTACCTGTACCACACCTTAGGTTTGCAAGTCGCCGAGTCCAGTGCCTGTGCTTCGAATTGTTCCATGAAGAAGTTGGCCACCACTGGACTGAGAGGACTACCCATGGCGACGCCTTCCAGCTGTTCGTAGAAATCGCCATTCCACGTGAAATAGCTCGTGGTGAGACATGCATGGAAGAGCTTTCTGATGTCTAGCGGAAAAATGGAACCGATGTGCTCCAGAGCGTCACTGAGTGGCACTTTCGTAAATAACGAAACAACATCAAAGCTGACCAGGATGTCGTTTGGTGCAAGTTTCAGTTTCTTCAGCTTCTCAATGAAATGTCCTGAGTCCTTAATGTATGTGTCAGTCTTCCCCACGTGTGGCTGGAGCAGAGAGGCCAAGTGTTTTGCCAGTTTATATGTCGGTGATCCAGGAGCGCTAACGATCGGTCTCAGTGGAACGTTGTTCTTATGGATCTTGGGTAATCCATACAGCCGAGGTGGTAGGGCTTCTGTGTTGTGCAGGTTTCTCTGTATGTCCGCCGGCAGAGAAGACGCCTTGATTAATCGATTCGTATTCCATGTGATACGTTGCGTTGGATCTGCGCTTAGTTTTCGGTACGTCGTCGGATCTAATAGGTCTCGGATCTTTTGCTCATAATCTTTGGTCTTCATTACGATGGTCGCATTCCCCTTATCGGCAGGCAGTACCAATATACTCTTGTCGGCGTTGAGATTCTTAATGGCTTGTACCGAAGATTATGAGCAAAAGATCCGAGACCTATTAGATCCGACGACGTACCGAAAACTAAGCGCAGATCCGACGCAACGTATCACACGGAATACGAATCGATTAATCAAGGCGTCTTCTCTGCCGGCGGACATACAGAGAAACCTGCGCAACACGAAGCCCTACCACCTCGGCTGTATGGATTACCCAAGATCCATAAGAACAACGTTCCACTGAGACCGATCGTTAGCGCTCCTGGATCACCGACATATAAACTGGCAAAACACTTGGCCTCTCTGCTCCAGCCACACATGAGGAAGACCGACACATACATTAAGGACTCAGGACATTTCATTGAGAAGCTGAAGAAACTGAAACTTGCACCAAACGACATCCTGGTCAGCTTTGATGTTGTTTCGTTATTTACGAAAGTGCCACTCAGTAACGCTCTGGAGCACATCGGTTCCATTTTTCCGCTAGACATCAGAAAGCTCTTCCATGCATGTCTCACCACGAGCTATTTCACGTGGAATGGCGATTTCTACGAACAGCTGGAAGGCGTCGCCATGGGTAGTCCTCTCAGTCCAGTGGTGGCCAACTTCTTCATGGAACAATTCGAAGCACAGGCACTGGACTCGGCGACTTGCAAACCTAAGGTGTGGTACAGGTACGTCGATGATACTTTCGTGGTGTGGAGCCATGGTGAAGAACAGCTCAGTGACTTCCTAAGACACTTGAACAGCCTCCATGCCAACATAACATTTACCATGGAAGTAGAAAAGGACAAGAAACTGCCATTTCTAAATGTTCTGGTCACAAGGGACGGCGAAGATCTGGGACACAGCGTGTATCGAAAACCGACTCACACGGACCGATACCTGCACAAACTGTCAAACAACCACCCGAGCCAGAAAAGAGGCATGATTAGTACGCTCGTAACGAGAGCAGGACGAATATGTGAGCCGCAACACCTCAAACGAGAAATGCAACACCTGGAAACTGTCCTGAGGAGCAATGGTTACTCCACAAATTATATTACAAGTGTAACAGAGCCCAACCCTCGGCGAAGTAAGGAACCGGAAAAAGAATTGTCGGGTACGGCCTTTCTGCCATACATTCCCAGAGTGACAGACAGAATCGGCCGTATATTGCGCAAACATGGCGTAAAGACGATTTTCAAACCGACAAGGAAGATCAAAGAGTGTCTTAGATCGGCGAAGGAGAAAAGAGACCCACTTGCAATGTCGGGAATATACCGCATACCATGCACATGCGGAAAAGTTTATGTCGGAATGACTGGACGATCCATTAACACCAGGATCAAAGAGCATAAGCGACATTGCAGGTTGGGGCAGGTGGAGAAATCGGCCGTGGCAGAGCACGCACTGAATGAGACCGACCATGTAATAAAATTCGCCGACACGGAAGTTCTGGCTGTAGAGAAGCACTATCACACGCGCTTGTTCAGAGAAGCTGTAGAAATACAAAAACATGTGAACAGTTTGAACAAGATAGAGGAAAGCCTTAAGGTCAACGGATCCTGGATTCCCGTACTGCAGCGAACGACCGTCGCAGGTAGCAAGAGGAGAACCGCACCGGAAATGACCGCGGAGAAGCCCTCGGACGTTGGCGCGCCAGGTACATATAGCCTGCGCCCGCGAGCTCGGCTCCAGTTCACCACCGGCAATGGAGGGTAAAGCTTTGACAATGCCAGCCACTCGTGCTGGCGAAATGTCAGAAAAATCATTAGATGAACGTCGGCCGAAGAACCCGAGACAGAAGCCAATTTAGTGAGCAACTGACCAATGGTATGAAAGAGCTGACTGCTACATTCAAACAAACACAACACTAGGCAATATCAACATGATGCTCAAGAATACTTAATTGGAATTAAAAAATCAAGTAAAAACAAAAAACACAACACTTGAGGAGACAAATATAACACTAGAACAGCGTATCAGTGTGTCACATAAGGAAAAGGAATCGAAACTAGCATACTGCAGTTACAGAGGAAACTTTCCGCTTTTCCAGAGGAGTCAAATTCGGAAACAATGTAATTTAGTTTGAAGTGAAGTGAAGGAGCAATTTAGAAATGTGGACAAAGATTCGAAACAATTAAAAGAAATAACTGAGCGGGGATTGAACACACTACATGATCAAATCTCAGGCATACAAGAATAGCTGAAAGAGCTAGAACAATGCAAAGATTTAGCTATAGATGCTGTTTCAGGCTCTACACATACTAGCTTGGAGGAGTGTGCAGTGGAGTTAGCTGATAATAAAGTATGAGAAAGTACTGAATCATCTGTAGACACATCTTATTCTAATTTGGAGACATACAACAGAGAGTGAACTACAGAAAATCTGGGGCGAATTAACAAAGACAAAGGAAGGAATCTCTGACGAGATACATGATCTAAGCATAGAGGGAGAGGTTGAGGTAGGAGCGGGAGGAGACTATTGGTGATCTAATGGTGGACGTTTCTGAAGGAACAAATGCTTATGGAGTAGATGTTAAGCAAGCATTTACATGTCTGTGGAAGTATTCTAAAGTATAACATGCTTGGAAAAACTAACCTTGAAAGGTTCTTAAATTGTAATGAGAAATATGAAGTTTTTACCGTCACAGTCTTATCTTTCTTGAATACCTGAAAATGTCATTATTCAAGCTTTCATGTGACATGGTAAAAATTAATTGGTTTTTGTAAAATCACATGTTTAAATGTTTATGTGTACTCTGCAGTGAATAGGTACTGATAAATATCGTGGAGATATACTGCAATGATGCTTATTTTTATTTTTCTTGTCTTATGACCTTTGTATAAATATCCTTGTAACTAAATTGTTTACTTGATGTGCGGCCCATTCCTTCATTAGGTACCTGCTACTCTCAACGTAATTCTCTTCCTCTGTGCCATGACGATGCACCGGTCGCTGAAAGAAAAAACTTAAAACAAATTGCATTATGTAGCTCGGTGGCCACTGATACAGTTGGTCATTGCATAAATCCTCAGATATTTCCATACTTTGTTTAAATTCATAAGCATTCATTTATTCTGTTACCCATTATGATCATTTACTCTGCATAGAAAATTATTTGACATTTCTTACGGTATATTGTCATATCTCCTTAGCTTACACATCTCATATAATTTTTCATAATGCTTGCTTTTGCTTGTAAATATGTTGTATATAACTTAGTATTTAATTAAATCTGTGTGTACATATATCTATAGGTTCCTTAGTTCCTAGGCGGTAAATGTCATTGTTTAGTATTTCTGTTTACTTTGTATTCAAGTTAGATGATAATTACTGTTGGGTTAAAACATCTCTATATTTTTACAGACAAAACACATGAGAGAAAAATACATTGGCATGTAGTTGTGTATACTTTAAGTTTTTGAAAGCTATTTCTACAAGAGTCTCTTGGACACAGTCCACATATAACTCTTAAAGCTCACTTCTGAGCAATGAACCCTTTCCTTGCTAATGGCTGATTTCCCCAAAAAATAATGCCGCATTCAATAACTCTTAAAACTCACTTCTGAGCAATGAACATTTTCCTTGCTAATGGCTGATTTCCCCAAAAAATAATGCCGCATTCAATGAGTGAGTGAAAATAGCAGTGTATGCCACTTTTGCAGTGTTAGGTTCAACACATGTAGTGACAACCCATAAAGCATACATAGCAGAGCTCTTACGGAGATCTATAATATGCGAAGACCAGTTCATTTTCCTGTCACTGTGCACTCCAAGAAATTTTGTTGTTTCCATTTTTTCAATTGGCTGATTACCACATGTCACACTTATCTCTCTCTCTTTTTTTGTTTTTGTACAGAACTGAATAAAGCTGGTCTTACGGGAATTTAATGAGATACCATTCACATTGAACCAATTAACCACATCTGAGAGTATGTGATTAATGGATTTTTTCTACTGTTCATAAAATTGTATTATCATCAGCAAATAATGTAAATTTACACGGCAGGCTTGTACATGATGGTAGATCATTTATAAAAATCAGGAATAATAGTGGCCCAAGAATTGAGCCCTGAGGCACTCCACATGTAATGGAACTCCATTCAAAATGTGAAGAAACATCACATACTCCATCTGAGCTATTCAAGACAACTTTTTGTTTCCTGTCTTGGAGATATGACTGTAGCCAGTTGCCTGCAACACCACTTATTCCTACTAATTTTGCATTTTGTAAGAGAATCTAGTGATCAACACAGTCATATGTTTTAGACAAATCACAGAAGACACCAAATGCTAGCATTTCCTCATTAAGGGTTTCTAGGACTTCATTTGCAAGAGCACAGGTTGCGTCTTCTGTTGAATGGCCCTTTTGAAAGCCAAATTGGCTCTTGTTGATAACTCCATTCTTCATTCTATTAGCAAAAAGGTGAATGGCCTTTCAGAACATGATGCACAAATTTTAACTCTAAAAGATTTTTGTGCTGGAACACATGTTAAATATAGTTATCAACTTTTTAGGAAAGCTGATCCAGTTGCTGTAGAGACCTTTGTAAACCTTATCAAGGAACAAGAGTGGCAAGATGTTTATAGTGCTGATACAGTAGATGATAAATATAATGCTTTCCTCAAGACTTTTCTTGTGCTCTTTGAAAGTTGCTTTCCATTAGAATGTTCAAAACAGGGTACTAGCACAAAAAGTCAGCCTGGGTGGCTGACTAGAGGGATAAGAATATCCTGTAGAACAAAGTGGCAATTATATCAAAACGTTAGAAATAGTCAAAATCTAAATGCAGCAGCCCATTACAAACAGTATTGTAAGGTGCTTAAAAAAGTTATTAGGAAGGCAAAAAGTATGTGGTATGCAGATAGAATAGCTAAGTCTCAGGATAAAATTAAAACCCTATGGTCAGTCGTAAAGGAAGTGGCTGGTCTGCAGAGACAGGTCGAGGATATAGAATCAGTGCGTAGTGGGAATGTCCGTGTTACAGATAAGCTGCATATATGTACAGTATTTAATAATCACTTTCTGAACATAGCAGGTGAACTAAATAGAAACCTAGTCCAAACAGGGAATCATATAGTGCTCTTAGAAAAAAGTGTTCTGAGACTGTTATCTGAAATGCTCCTCCATGATACTGACAAGAGGGAGATTGAATTAATAATTAAATCACTACAGACCAAGAACTCTCATGGATATGACAGGGTATCTGGCAGAATATTGAAGTATTGTTCTATGTATGTTAGCCCAGTACTTAGCCATATCTGTAACTTTTCCTTTAGGAGGGGTCGGTTTCCTGACTGATTAAAGTACGCCCGCATCTCGTGGTCGTGCGGTAGCGTTCTCGCTACCCACACCCGGGTTCCCGGGTTCGATTCCCGGTGGGGTCAGGGATTTTCTCTGCCTCATGATGGCTAGGTGTTGTGTGCTGTCCTTAGGTTAGTTAGGTTTAAGTAGTTCTAAGTTCTAGGGGACTGATGACCATAGATGTTAAGTCCCATAGTGCTCAGAGCCATTTGAACCATTTTTTTGATTAAAGTACTCGGTAGTGAAGCCACTTTATAAAAAGGGAGACAGGGATAATGCTGACAATTATAGACCTATTTCTATGCCATTGGTGTTTGCTAAAGTTATCGAGAGGGTTGTATATACGAGGTTACTGGAGCATTTAAATTCACATAATTTGCTGTCAAATGTACAGTTTGGTTTTAGAAATGGTTTAACAACTGATAATGCTATATTCTCTTTTCTCTGTGAGGTTTTGGGCAGATAAAATAAAAGGTTGTGAACACTAGGTGTTTTCTTTGATTTAATGAAGACTTTTGACTGTGTTGACCACAAAATATTACTGCAGAAGTTGGACCATTATAGAGTAAGGGGGGTAGCTTACAATTGGTTTGCCTCTTACTTTAAGAACAGAAAGCAGAAGGTAATTCTCCACAATATTGAGAGTGGTAGTGATGTTCAGTCCCAGTGGGGCACTGTTAAGTGGGGCGTTCCCCAAGGGTCAGTGCTGGGGCCACTGCTTTTTCTTATATAAATGATATGCCTTCTAATATTACAGGTGATTCAAAACTATTTCTGTTTGCTGATGACACCAGCTTGGTAGTGAAGCATCTTGTGTTTAATATCGAAACAGTATCAAATAATGTAGTTCGTGAAATAAGTCTGTGGCTTGTGGAAAATAATTTGATGCTAAATCACAGTAAGACTCAGTTTTTACAGTTTCTAACTCACAATTCAACAAGAACCGATATTTTGATCAGACAGAATGGGCATATTATAAGCAAGACAGAACAGTTCAAGTTCCTAGGCATTCGGATAGATAGTAAGCTGTTGTAGAAAGCCCATGTTCAGGATCTTGTTCAGAAACTAAATGCTGCTTTATTTACCATTAGAACAGTATCTGAAATAAGTGACAGTTCAACACGAAAAGTAGTCTACTTTGCATATTTTCATATGCTTATGTCATATGGTATTTTTTTGGGGGTAATTCTTCTGATTCAAAAAGGGTATTTTTGGCTCAAAAATGGGCTGTTCGAGCTATGTGTGGTTTAAATTCGAGAACCTCTTGTCGACCCCTATTCAATAGTCTGGGAATTCTGACATTGCCCTCACAGTATATATTTTCTTTAATGTCATTTGTTGTTAGCAATATTAGCTTATTCCCAAGAGTTTGCAGCTTTCACTCAGTTAGTACCAGGCAGAAATCAAATCTGCATGTGGAATGCACTTCCTTGACTCTTATGCAGAAAGGAGTACAGTATTCTGCTGCATCCATTTTCAATAAGCTACCATAAGAACTCAGAAATCTTAGCAGTAGCCCAAACACTTTTAAGTCCAAACTGAAGAGTTTCCTCATGGCTCACTCCTTTTATTTTGTCGAGGAGCTCCTGGAAGAGCTGAAAAATTAAGCAAATTCCAGTGTTACATTGCTGATTTTCTTTATTTAAACTTACGAATCGTCGCCTGAATATGTTACTTATATTTCATTTTATCTGTTTCTACTCTCGTGTTATAATTTCATGTATTGACTCGTTCCATGCCCATGGAGACTTCTCCTTAATTTGGTCCCACAGATCAATAAATAAATAAATGATCTGATCAGTAATTCTTACATGTATTAATTTTTCTAGAATTTTAGAGAAAGCTGTCAGCAAAGACATAGGTCAATAGTTAGTTAATTCAGTTTTATCACTCTTCTTGTACAGGAGCTTCACAATGGCATACTTAAGAGTACTGGGAACAACACCTTTCTGAAGGGAACCATTGAAAATATGACAGAGAATGTCCCTTATCCACACACAAGAATATTTCAGTAAATTACTAGAAACATTATCAACCCCTGCAGAGTTCTTATAATAAATTACTAGAAATATTATGAACCCTTGCAGATATCTCTAGCACTGAGAACTAATCTTACAGAACCGTCCGGTTTGCTTACTGGTAATATAGGACTACAATAGGGTGAAATTGAAGGTTGTATGATTCCCCATTTAATCATATGATTTATCTCTTCCATTACTGCCTCTCGTTTTGCCCATGGAATAGGATATGACATAACACAAAATGTTCCATGTGGGTAGACTTCATTTTTATATTCATAGTTGTTGATTACTTCTCGATCCTTACTGAAAACATTTGCATACTTAAATAACAAGTTAGAAAGTTCTTGTCATTGCATATCATTTAGTATCTGTGATCCACTTAGTTTCTGTTCTACCAGTTCATAACTAACCCCATTGTTTGCATCTTGTTCAGTATCAAATTTGTTTGTGAAACATACAGCTGGAAAGGAATATTGTACTATTACATTTGACTCTGGTTTGTTTTTGTTACTTTCAACAGGTGTTTTCACTAAACCAATAGACCAAATCTCATACTTTACATAAAAGTGGCATTTACCATTATGTATGTCAATCTGTGTTTTGTATGTTCTAAATGTCTCCATGCCAATAAGACAATTAACTATAAGTCTGTCAATTATAAGAAAATTTCACTTCACTTTAAACTGTTCGATTTGTAATTGAATAAGTGCATGATGCTTAACCAATTTAGTCTCACTGCCTGTAGCAGTTTGCTCTTTGCAATTTTGGACAGGAAATGTTGGGAATTTGCATCTCTTCTTCTATTCACAGAAAAATGCAGTTGACATTAGGTTGGTAGTTGAACCTGTATCTAAAATTAACTGTGTGTCAATATTAAATATCTTCACCTTAATGATTGCTTGTACTTGCTCTTCCTAGATATTATTTGTTGTATCTAACTCATACTGATAAAGATCATCCTTGATGTCACCTTGTTTGTCAAACTTTATGAAACATGTTCATAGTTTTGCTTTACCCCCACTCCCAGAGAGGTCAATAGCCTGGGGCTTAACTATATAACTCATTGGTGTTTTCTGATGGCGTAGTGTGTGAGGTCTGATGTGGTCCGCCACAAATTCCTCTCCAGTGCTGACTTCTTGATCTCAGAGTAGCAGTTGCAACCTACATCCTCAATTATTTGCTGTATGTATTCCAATATCAGTCTTCCTCTTACAGATTTTGCCCTCTACAGCTCCCTCTAGTACCATGGAAGTCATTCCCTCATGCCTTAACAGATGTCCTATCATCCTGTCGCTTCTCCTTATCACTGTTTTACACATGTTCTTTTCCTCTCTGATTCTGCACAGAACCTCTCCATTCTTTACCTTATCAGTCCACCTAGTTTTCAACTTTCATCTGTAGCATCACATCTCAAATGCTTCGATTCTCTTCTGTTCCAATTACCCACAGTCCATGTCTCACTACCATACAATGCTGTACTCCAAACATACATTCTCAGAAATTTCTTCCTCAAATTAAGACTGATATTTGATATTAGAAGACTTCTCTTGGCCAAGAATGCCCTTTTTGCCATTGTGGTCTCCTTTTGATGTCCTTCTTGCTCCATCCCTCATTGGTAATTTTACTGCCTAGGTAGCAGAATTCCTTAACATCATCTACTCACTGTTCTCATTTCTCCTACTTCTCATTACCTTTGTCTCTCTTTGATTTACTCTCAATCCATATTATGTACTCATTAGACTGTTCATTCCATTCAGCAGATCATTTAATTCTTCTTCACTTTCACTCAAGATAGCAATGTCATCAGCAAATCGTACCATTGGTATCCTTTCACCTTGAATTTTAATTCCACTTCTGAACCTTTCTTTTATTTCCATCATTGCTTCCTCAATGTACAGATTGAACAATACAAGAGAAAGGCTACATCCTTGTCTTAAACCCTCTTTAATACGAGCACTTCGTTCTTGGTCGTCCACTCTTATTATTCCCTCTTGACTGTTGTACATATTGTATATGACCCATCTCTCCCTATAACTTACCCCTACTTTTTTCAGAACTTTGAACGTCTTGCACCATTTTACATTGTTGAATGCTTTTTCCAGGTCAACAAATCTTATGAACGTGTCTTGATTTTTCTTTAGTCTTGCTTTCATTATTAACTGCAACGTCAGAATTGCCTCTCTCATACCTTTACCTTTCCTAAAGTCAAACTGATCATCATCTAGTGCATCCTCAATTTTCTTTTCCATTCTTCTGTATATTACTCTTGTAAGCAACTTGGATGCATGTGCTGTTAAGCTGACTGTGCCATAATTATTGCACTTGGCAGCTCTTGCCGTCTTCGGAATTGTGTGGATGATGCTTTTCCAAAAGTCAGATGGTATGCCACCAGACTCATGCACTCTACATACCAACATGAATAGTCATTTTGTTGCCACTTCCCCAATGATTTTAGAAATTCTGATGGAATGTTATCTATCCCTTCTGGCTTATTTGATCCTAAGTCCTCCAAAGTTCTTTTAAATTCTGAGTTTAAAACTAGATCCCCTTCTAATTCAGCACCTGTTTCTTCTTCTATCCCATCAGACAAATCTTTCCCCTCATAGAGGCTTTCAGAGCATTCTTTCCACCTATCCACTCTCTCCTCTGCATTTAACAGTGGAATTCCCGTTGCACTCTTAATGTTATCACCCTCACTTGTAATGTCAGCGAAGGTTGTTTTGACTTTCCTGTATGCTGAGTCTGTCCTTCCAACAATCATTTCTCTTTTGATGACTTCACATTATTCCTGCAGCCATTTTGTCTTAGCTTCCCTGCACTTCCTATTTATTTCATTCCTCAGCGACTTGTATCTCTCTATTCCTGACTTTCCTGAAACTTTTTTGTACTTCCTCCTTTGATCGATCAATTGAAGTATTTCTTCTGTTACCTGTGGTTTCTTCACAGTTACCTTCTTTGTACCTATGTTTTCCTTCCCAACTATTGTGATGGCCCTTTTTAGAGATGTCCATTCCTCTTCAACTGTACTGCCTACTGAGCTATTCCTCATTGCTGTATCTATAGCCTTAGAAAGCTTCAAGCATATTTCATCATTCCTTAGTACTTCCGTATCCCACTTCTTTGCATATTGATTCTTCCTGACTAATGTCTTAAACTTCAGCCTACTCTCCATCACTACTATATTGTGTTCTGAGTCCATAACTGCTCCTGGGTACCCCTTACAATCCAGTATCTGATTTCAGAATCTCTGTCTGACCATGATGTAATCCAAATGAAATCTTCCTGTATCACCCAGCCTTTTCCAAGTAGACCTCCTCCTCTTGTGATTCTTGAACAGAGTATTCACTATTACTAGCTGAAACTTGTTGCAGAACTCAATTAGTCTTTCTCCTCTCTCATTCCTTGTCCCAAGCCCATATTCTCCTGTAATCTTTTCTTCTTCTCCTTCCCCTACAACTGCATTCCAGTCCCCCATGACTATTAGATTTTCACCCCCCTTTACGTACTGTATTCCCCTTTCAATATCCTCATACACTTTCTCTATCTCTTTATCTTCAGCTTGTGACATCAGCATGTATACCTGAACTATTGTTGTTGGTGTTGGTTTGCTGCCGAATCTGATAAGAACAACCCTGTCACTGAACTGTATACTGCAACACACTCTCTGCTCTACCTACCTATTCATAATGAATGCTACTCATGTTATACCATTTTCTGCTACTGCTGATGTTAGCCTATACTCATCGACCAGAAATCCTTGTCTTCTTTCCACTTCACTTCACTGACCCCTACTATACCTAGACTGAGCCGTTGCATTTCCCTTTCCATATTTTCTAGTTTCCCTACCATTCCAAGCTTCTGACATTCCACACCCCGACTCGTGGATCGTTATTATCCTTTCATTGATTATTCAATCTTTTTCTCATGGTAACCTCCCCATTGGCAGTCCCCTCTAAATGGTGGACTATTCAGGAATCTTTTACCAAGGAAGAGATCATCATGACACTTCTTCAATTACATGTCCTGTGGATACACATTATGTGTCTTTAATGTAGTGGTTTTCATTGCCTTCTGCAGCCTGATGCCATTGATCATTGCTGATTCTTCCGCCTTTAGTGGCAGTTTCCTACCCCTAGGACAAGGGAGTGCCCTGAACCTGTGTCCACTCATTCGCCCTCTTTGACAAGGCTGTTGGCAGATTGAGGGTGACTTCTTATGCCAGAAGTATTCGGCCGGCCACCAATGCTGATTATTAATCAAAATTTAAGCAGTGGCGGGATTCGAACCCAGGATCAAAGGTGTTTTGATTATGAATCATAGGTGCTACCCCTAGACCATGGGTGAAACTGGAGTAATTACCTGGAGTAATTTCAGTTAGTTGCAGTGTGTGGGTACTTCACCAATTTGTGTCATTAGCTGCTGTGACGTTATCTTCTCTCTCTCCTTCTTACACATGCTGAGTAAACTTCTACTTTTGCTACCCTTAAAGTAAGCTCTCCTACAGCTAGAGGCACACCTTCATAGACTTTATTTAGTTTGTTAATGACAGTGGTTATCTTTTTTACTGTCAGACACAACTGGTTTTGTGTGGCTTCAATATGTGTGTTTGCGTCTGTGATTTTCCTTATCTGTTGTTCTACTTAATCATGATGGTCATTAAAAGAATCTACCTTCTGTTTTAACTCTGTAATGTTACTGTTAACTTCAGAAAGTACTTCATGCTTTACTTGTTTTTTTCATAGCATTCAATTTTGTGTCAATTTCAGAAGAAAAATTTTTGGCTAAGTCACTAAATTTCTGTGAGACCTTGTCTTGCAAATCCTTGAATACTTGTTTTTGTTCTTGTGTCATTATATTTAGATCTTGTATGATGGTGTTCAGATTGTGTGTCAAATTATCAATTTTGGTATTCATATCATGTTCCATATCACTGAAATTGGTGTTCATATTGTGTTTCACATCACTGAGATTGGTGTTCATATTATCAAATTTCATGTTTATGTTAGGTAGTAACTGTCATAGCAGTGCTTCAATTGTACTACTGTGGTTGCTTTCAGCTGCACTTCCCAAGTTACTGTTTGGGTTGTGAACTAGTTGTGTTTGTATTGTGTTGTCGAGATCGATATTTGTATCACTCTCCAATGTTTCATGCATGAGCAGTACATCACTCTGGGAGATGTGTGACATTGTCTCGTCAATTGTAAACATTGTGTTGTCAAGGTTATTCTGCTGTGGAGTGTTGCTATCATTTGTCACACCTGCGACACTCATCTCTAACCTACCTAAACCTTCTGCAATAGGCATGCATGGAGCTTGAACTTCATTTGTTTGATGAAGCAATTCTATACCATCTTGGCTGATTTCGTATTCTCTATTGCCATCAATGATGGACATATATTCTTCTGTCGTGCTGCATGAATATGCAAAAATAAAAATTTCACAAAAAACATTAAAATTTCATATGCTAATTGTTATTTATGCGACGTCAAAGCCTGATTTACATCTATTATGATATGCAAACTATTGTGTCACAATTTTTTATGTTTTACTGACAACGTGTATCACACCAAAAAGTTCCTGTAAATTTTACACTATAAAATTCAAGGAAGGGAATAATGAGGTAAAAGTTTCTACCTACATCAAAAGAGGCACTACAAAGTGTAACCATACAAACAACTTGTGTAGCCATCCTACATTTGCTGCACAAAACAGCTTACTATGGAAAATGTTACATAACCTGTGTCCAATTCTTATTCCTTTCCAAACTTTTTGCCTTTTTCCTTCACATGCTCCCTGTTGTGATCCATGCAAACAGAAAATACAGAGAATTAGTTGTTTATGACTAATAACAATGTCATAAAAATTTCTTACTATAACAATAGTTAACAAAACCTACTCAAAACCGGTGTCCTGAAGTCCTGGCACACAGGTTGACAGTTGTGTTGTAATAATAAAAATTAAAAATTATTAAATTCATATGGATATGACACAATTGCCTTATTATAAATGTTCTGTGCTTGTATGAACTTTAGGCTATCAGACTTCTTCTCTTACATTTCAAATGTAGTTGCAGGCAGCAGACTTCAAGAACACCAGTGTGTGTCATAAATAAGAAAATCCTCCTTACTTGGTTTCACTTCACTTTCATAAAAAATACTTAATACCGGTGTAAAATTTTTTCTTATTTCAAAATATGTATGACGCAGAACACTCGCAGCCCATCATATTCTGGACGGCACTTCTTAACACAACTTCTACATACAAGAGAGTGAGAAACAAAATCATGTATAAAGAAAAATGAATGATGATTTTTTTCATTTGTCCGTGCTTTACCGTGCATTCATAATTAACATCTTTGCCAATGCTTAAGGTCAATCTGTGTTTCATTTTTTGTTTTTAATAAATTTTAACTTTACGATATCCTGGGGGTCTTTCATCATGTAGCTACACAACAGACATGCACAATGCAGAGTGCAAGAACATAATTTAAAAGCAAGCATCCCTAATTTTAAATGCAATGACATGGTGCCATTGACAGTCTTTCATCACAATTCACAATTAAAGAAAAAAATGAGCAAGTTTTTCTATGATGTGAAGGTGTACACAAAATTATATGAATTCCACATCTGAAGGCTGTTCTCAATTAGAAATGGAGACAGGAAACAAAAACACTGAATCCTCTGCAGAAGGATTGTGCTAACACTGTCAAGAGGAATCCTCCCCACTGACAGCCATCAATCAAACAAGGACAGTACACAAAATACATCTACCAATGAATGAGTGAGTCATCGAAAATCATCAGCAGAAAGTAAAGTAAAGTACAGAAGCTCCACAGAAGAATCAACACCAGCAGCACCAGAAAGTATCCAGAAAATGTGCCCCACACCAAGAAGAAATATAGCAAAATTATCATCTGTAACTGCAGCAGCAAGTAAACAGAGAATGAAACTGAGACCAAGAAGAGCCTCAATACAGGATGAGTATTATATATGATATCAGGGAAGAACAAGGAGAGACCTATCCCATATGTAAGTTGGCCTAAAACTGATCAGTGTCATGATCTTTATAAGCAATCCCCCTTCAGCACCTTGATTTTTCACTCCCTGCAACCTTTCGAGTGGGCGAGAGCCAAACGCCACCCTGGCTCCAGGCTCAGGTTCGCGTTCACCTTGACCTCAACTTGCTCCCAAAGGAGGTTACCCCAGCTTCAGTATACCGCTCCCGGTTTGTCGAACTTTGTTCGAAGTTCATTAATACGATCTTCATTTATACAGATGGCTCTAAGACCAATGACAGTGTCGGGTGTTCTTTTATTGTCGGGCACACAGTTTCAAATACCGGCCCCATGGCCATTGTTCGGTCTTCACAGCTGAGCTATTTGCCCTCTACCAGGCTGTTCTTTACATCCGCCGCCACCGACATGCTGCTTATGTCATCTGCTCTGATTCCCTGAGCGCCATCCAGAGCCTCAGAGTATAGTGTTGCAGAACTTTTTAACAAACATTTTATAACTGTTACTGAAAAGATGGGATTGTCAGGTTCTGTAGATGCTGCTATGGAATACCTCAGACCAGACATTTCAAGTAACTTCCATAAAACGAATTTGACTCTCACTACCCCAGCAGAAATAATGTCCATCATAAAATCTTTAAAATCAAAAACATCTAGTGGGTATGATGAAATATCAACAAAGTTAATTAAAGAATGTGATTCTGAGTTAAGTAACATATTAAGCTATCTGTGTAACCAGGCGTTTATCAGTGGAATATTTCCTGAATGGTTGAAATATGCTGAAGTTAAGCCACTGTTTAAGAAGGGAGATAAAGAAATAGCATCAAATTCCGTCCACTTTCACTTTTGCCAGCATTCTCAAAAATTTTAGAAAAAGTAATGTACAATTGGCTTTATAACCATCTTATCTCAAATAATATACTGTCAAAGTCGCAATTTGGATTTCTAAATGCTTCTGATACTGAGAAGACTATCTTCACTTTTCATTAGACAAAAAATCACAGGCAACTGGTATATTTTGTGATCTGTCAAAGACGTTTGACTGTGTAAATCACAATATCCTTTTAAGTAAATTAGAATATTATGGCGTAACAGGAAATGCTGCAAAATTGTTCAAATTTTATATCTCTGGCAGGAAACAAAGGGTATTATTAGGAAAAAGACATGTATTAAGCTATCAGGCATCATCCAACTGGGAACTAATTACATGTGGGGTCCCACAAGGTTCCATTTTAGGGCCCTTATTTTTTCTTGTGTTTATGAATGACCTATCATCAGTAACATTACCAGATGCCAAGTTTGTTTTGTTTGCCAGTGATACAAACACTGCAATAAATAGCAAATCAAGTGTAGTCTTAGAAAGACCGGCTATTAAAATATTTGTAGACATTAATCACTGGTTCCTAGCCAATTCTTTGTCACTAAACTTTGAAAAAACACACTACATGCAGTTCAGAACTTGTAAGGGGTGTCCCACGAGTATATGCCTAACATACAATGACAAGCAGATAGAAGAAGTGGACAGTGTTAAATTCTTGGGGTTACAGCTTGATAATAAATTAAGCTGGGAAGAGCACACCGTAGAACTGCTGACGAGTCTTAACAAATCTCTATTTGCAATGCGAATTGTTTCAGACATAGGGGATATAAAAATGAAAAATCTGGCATACTATGCTTACTTTCTTTCCATAATGTCATATGGGATTATTTTTTGAGGTAATTCATCAAGCCAAGCTAAAGTTTTCCGGGCACAAAAACATGCAGTAAGAGTTATATGTGGTGTGAACTCAAGAACATCCTGCAGAAGCCTGTTTAGGGAACTAGGGATACTAACTATTGTTTCCCAATATATTTATTCCTTAATGAAATTTGTCATTAGAAATATATCACTTTTTCAAACCAACAGCTCAATTCATGGAATCAATGCTAAAAATGAGAATAATCTTCACAAGGATTTAAAGTCACTTTCTCTTGTACAAAAAGGTGTGCATTATTGAGGAACACACATTTTCAATAAGTTGCCAGCAGCCATAAAAAGCTTAACAACCAATGAAATTCAGCTTAAGAGAAGCTTAAAGGATTTATTGGTGGCCAGCTCCTTCTACTCCGTTCATGAATTTCTCAGTAGAACCAACTGATTTGTGTTTCAGTGCAGTAATGTGTTCATAGTAAATAAGTATTATAGTAGTTCTATTACATGTTTATTACCTTATAAATAAAAAAACTCTTTTTGTTTTAAATTCTGTGCATTAGTGTTTGTAAAATGATTCCTTCATATAGTGTTCATTAAAAAAATGACAATCATTCCACCTGGGATCTGTGAAATGGTACATTAGCTTATTAGTTTGAGTTGTAAATATTTGTCATGTATTATTGTTTTTCTGACATGTTCCACATCCTGGAGGACTCTCTCACTATGGATAAATTGGAATGAAATTAAATCTAATCTAATCTAATCTAATCTAATCTGATGCAAGCTGAGACAACAATAAACACTGAATCATGTTTGTAGTATCTGCTGGTCAGCAGTTTATTGCATGTTGTTGCGTCCTGCCTTGGAGATATGGTGCAGGCTATAGAAGAAGAGTGGCTGTGACAATACCTATGACATCATGAGGACAAGAAAAAACCTATTACACATTCAATCAATTGTAATATGTTAAATAAAACAGACTGTGGTACTTATCAATGAAATTGTGATGTTCTGAATGACGAAAAAAACTTTATAATTAATAGTAGCCGTACTCAAGAGTGCAATATCCATTACATCAGAAGAGAACTGAATATTGTATTTACATTTAGTAATTGTAGCACTTCGAGAAACAATGTTTGATCGGAAGAGTTTAGTGAGTGTACTGAAATAATAAGGTGAACAAGATTTAATAATAACTCCTGATCAGACTTCACCACCCAATATAATGGCAAAGAACCAGTGGAACATCTCACAGTAAAATGACAATATTAAAATTGATGCGAATCGAAACATGGAGATAAATATTATCTTTTGTTTAAAAAGCAGAATGCTACTGAAGTGGCCATTCCATCATGTAGGACATATATCATCATCATGGTATACTTACATGAGTAATTCATAGAAGATTTTAGCACAAGCAGAGCAATATCATGCTTGTAATTGATCCTTTGAAATCCAGGATGCACCACAACATGGTTGATGGGGATATCTTGAACAGGGAAAGCACACATCTGAGGGGTGCAGTCAGGATCACCCCTACTGTCATATTCACCAACACGGACAGTAGCACTGTAAGTATGAGACAACATTTTTCACTTAGGTAACAAAGCATGTTGTACAAATCTTTCTGTCACATATATTACACTTTTTAAGTGTTGTTTATTAAATAGCAACAGCCACAACCTAGTCACATGCTATGAGAGGTTTGAGCTGTCCATTGCAGCCCCCAACCAATCTAAAAATAAGAGAATCCCACTTTATCAAAGACATTGTTTTGTTATACCAGACATGTTTCAGCACTTTATGTGCTATCTTCAGAGGTATTTTGTTTCTTTTCTTTCTCAGTTGATGCTATTACATGTCTATGATGGTAGCTTTAATTCTACCACTCAGCTTGTCATGATTTCCCAATGTCATGGTTTTTTTTCAGTTGCTTGTATCATTTTAAAGTACTTATTTCTTTTGCTATTATCATTTCTTCTTGTTACATACACATTTTGTATAGTTTGTCACTCAATCACAAAGTATCCACTGCTTGACTGATAAACTGTACAAAATGCATGTGTTACAACAAGAAACAACAATAGTAAAAGAAATAACTAGTTTAAGACATCACAAGCAAAAGAAACAACACCACAACATTAAAAAAAAACATATTAAGCTGTAGACTATGTGCAACCACCATGCACAAGAAATAATGTCATGTCCTTCCTATTCCCTGACCTCACCTAGACTGGCAGGTGTCCTCACAGTCCAGCTTAGGTGAGCCCTATTCTGTTTATTCAGTATTTTTCTTTTCAGACTTCCTTCAGATGCTCATATCCTCATCCATCCTGAGAGGGCACCGCCTATAAGCCTATACCATGGCATAGCTTTACAACCAGAAATAAGTAAGTAATCCTTGACAATGTACAGGTAAGTCAAATTTATTTCGATATGATGGAGACAGGAATCTGCATAAACATAAGCTCTATGCTCCAAGACAAGAATTGTACATACAGGAAGGGTAGAAGTCAATAAATAATATCTTTGAAAGAGTACCACTACAAAACAAGCTTGGGACCAGAAATATAGGGCGAATAATACAATTTTTCACCAAGCACTTACAGTCAAGGCATTAAAATGCTTCCACTTACTGTTTTGTGCTTCAGTGTCAATTCTGTAATGTCAGCTACAATGTATTTGGTTGCCTCGAGCAAAGTTGACATCATTTGTTTGGAAAGGTCAGTAGTAGTGATGGAGTTACCAAACATCTAATTATTAAAGCAGTTTTGATGTTTCATAGAAACTAAACCGGAATACCACACATAGTACTTACAGCTTGAAGCCCTCCCGTTGGGCAAGAGCACAATGAGCTGCTGTGAGAATTGTGTTAGGAGAGATGATTGAACCACTGCATGGGTAAATTTGGCCTCCTGTCTGCACATCTGCAAACATAATTAGCATTCTGTACAAATAATTCTCACAACAGAACAAAAAATAAATAAATAACCAAAAGAAAATCATTTTATTAACAACATCTTCAACAAGAACAACTGAAACAGGGCTGAAAGACATAATAATGAAAAAAATGCATTCTGTGTTTCATTAAGCAGTCCTCTTCTATTTTAAAGGTTTGACATTTTATTTTTGATTAGATTATAACTGTCATAATATTTTAGTGATTGTTAACTTGTAGACTGTGATGTTGTGAGTGAAAGATCTATGTACTTGTTAGGTGAAGTGGCTTTAGCAGTGGACCATTCAGCATCTGTTGTTTTACAAAGCGTGGCTTGGTGCCAGCATGTCTGAAAGTAATCAACACATCTATAAAAACTTGCTTTACATGTTTATTAATGGGAATCTCTGCAGTTCACAAAACACAAAAACATAGTGCCCTGTGGATACAACACCAATGAGTTAAATTTTTGTAGAGTGGCTAACAAACAAATTACAAAGCTCATTGCGTCGATCAACATTAACTTCGTCACCATATCCACATTAGTCAAATCACTGAGAGGAGCCAGTCTATCATTTGCTGCTTTATTTGGTGAAATGTTCAATTTTTCTCTCCAATTTGTTTAGCAAAATATAAATTTCATGCCTTTAGCATTCCATTGCACAAACTGAAGTCACAAAATAACAAACACTTCATATTACAAATAAATGTATAATAGTTCAACTAAGATACAATCAAGACCCTTTAGGAGTTACTCTCCAAACAGGTGCAGGAATGTAATAAGATTTACAATAATTACAATTTTCCTTTGAAATTCTGTTTAAGAGAAGCCTAAGGGATTTATCGGTGGCCAACTCCTTCTACTCCATTGATAAATTTCTCAGTAGAACCAACTGATTTGTGTGTGTGTGTGTGTGTGAGAGAGAGAGAGAGAGAGAGAGAGAGAGAGAGAGAGATCATTGTAAATAAGCATTGTAGTAATGCTTATTACCTTATAAATAAAAAAAAACTTTTTTTTTTAATTTTGTTAAATACAGTGCATTAATGTGACCTTAATAAATGAGTGTTGTAAAAAGATACTTTCATATAGTGTTCATTAATATGGGACCTGTGGAAGGTACATTAGCCTATTTGTTTTAGTTGTAAATATTTGACATGTATTATTGTTTTTCTGACATGTTCTACATCCTGGAGGACCTCCTCACTACGGATAAATCAGAATGAAAGTAAATCTAATCTAATCTAATGTAATAAGAAAGATAAGAGATAGCAAATATGAAACGGAACAAATGGTTTCAACCTTAAACCAGTTTCATCTGCTCAACTTACTTCAAAGATAAATTCTGAGATGTGACTTGTCAGTTCTGATAAACAGATATCTCACATGTCTCAAGCCTTCATAACAATGAAAGATGCTCATGAAATTTCAAGGAAGTTTATTTTATTAGTAGTAGCTAAGTTTCAGATGTCATACTATGTGAGGAATAGTTTGTGAGCTGTGCAGATGGGATGCAAGACATAGGCGCATCACATCTACAAGGTGAGATGGTGAGTTAGCATTGTCAGTTGCTGTGGGGCCGCTCGCTCCTTGACGTCATGGCTCAGAGGTGTTTTGCAGCCACAGAAAAAAGGCTTGTAACAACAACAATGTAAACAGTGTGATAAGGTGAAACCTAATCAACAGTCAGTTGAATATTGTCTGAGCTGAGACGATGTAAAGATAAGTCAGTCATAACAACATCTTTCGAGACTGTGAAAGTTATTGTGAATGGATGTAATGAGTTATCATGTTAAGGAAAGTTAATACATGAGTTCAATGTGTAATTCTTATGAGTTATTTCCATAGTTTGGAAGAAAACCATACTCTCAGCACCACAGTCATACAAGGGGAGACAATGTTCATAAACAAATACTGGAACATGTTTATTTGTTCTGAAAGAAATAGGCGACTGCAAGAAATTTTATTAGGACACTGGTTCCTAATCAGGGGGTTACTATCCAATGAGGGGCAAAACATAGTTTTCTAAGGGGTAAATGCAATATGGTTCACCTGTTTTTGGTCATTAAACTAATTTTTTTAAACACTGTTATTAGTGTTACATAAATTACTAATAATTACATTTTTTCCAAATACTATCATTAATCTGTGACACAATGTAATGGAGCTTACAGCTTGTGAAACCAATATATAACCATCATCCTTCTAACATAGTCAACCCACTACACACAATGGAAACAACTTCTTTGAGTTGTGGGTTGTTCCTGCAATAGGTCATAAATTGCTTTGTTATTCACTTCACAGCAATAAACAAACTAATTCACAGCACATCACAACTATATGATGAACAGCTACACTGATGTAGGGCCTACACTGTATTCTTAATATTTATGGTTGTTATTGTTATCAGCAGTGATCAGACACAAGGCATCTTCTAATTTCTGCAAGGTCAGAACTGAAGCATCAGGCAATCAAGTGATTTACAAACAGTAATTGTAGTGCACACTTTTAACTTTGTTGATTTTAATTGGGGAAAAGGTGTGACTAAAACAAGTATCACTACAGAGAGGAGTGGCGCCAAGGAAGCACATTTTGTAAAAAGTGTCTACCCTCAATGTGGATAATCAGCTTTCTTTCTGAGAAAGAGTTCTAGGTTACACTCGTGATGCACTGACAACAGCTTCAAGATTCTATAAAAAAGTTATTACAAATAAGAAATACGAATTGTTTTAGTGACTCATTAGCTTGTGGTCTAATAAAACACCTACAGAAACTAAATATCATTTACTTTTCATCACTTTAATAAGAAAAGTGT